>NW_027671970.1:0-55232 GCF_964165515.1 Mesoplodon bidens
CAATATATATAAACAGCTCATGCAGCTTAATATTAAAAAAAACAAACAACCCAATACAAAAATGGGCAGAAGATCTAAAGATACGTTTCTTCAAAGAAGACACAGAGATGGCCAAGACGCACATGAAAAGCTGCTCAACAGCACTAATTATTAGAGAAATGCAAAGCAAAACTACAATGAGGTATCACCTCACACTGTTAGAATCGGCATCATCAGAAAATCTACAGACAACAAATTCTGGGGAGGGTGTGGACAAAAGGAGCCCTCTTCCACTATTGGTGGGAATGTAAATTGATACAGTCACTATGGAGAACAGTATGGAGTTTCGTTAAAAAAAAAACTAGAAATAGAATTACCATCTGATCCAGCAATCCCACTTCTGGGCATATACCCAAAGAACACCATAAATCAAAAAGGCACATTCACCACAATGTTCATTGCAGCACTATTTACAATAGCCAGGTAATGGAAGCAACCTAAATGCCCACAGACAGATGAATGGATAAAGATGTGGTACATGTATAAAATGGAATATTACTCAGCCATAAAACGGAATGAAACTGGGTCATTTGTAGAGACATCGATGGATCTAGAGACTGTCATACAGAATGAAGTAAGTCAGAAAGAGGAAAACAAATATTGTATATTAATGCATATATGTGGAACCTAAAAACTGGTACAGATGAACTGGTTTGCAGGGAAGAAATAGAGACAGAGGTAGAGAACAAACGTATGGACACCAAGTGTGGGAAGCCATGGTGTGGTGGTGGTGGGATGAGTTGGGAGATTGGGATTGACCTGCATACATGTATATGCATAAAATACATAACTAATAATAACCTGCTGTATAAAAAAATAAATAAAATTAAATTTCAAAATTAAAAAAAATAATATTTAAAAATAATACAGAAAAAAGTTCTTCCCTTCACACAGATGTATTTACAGGAATGAATTATTTCCATGCTTATATCTATAAATACATAAAAGAGGAATAAAATCTAACCTGAACCATAAAAGAAAAAAAAAAAACCTGAACCCACCAGTTATACAGAGGAAAACCCTATCAGGGCACTTGCTCCAGCGGTAAACAATTCTGAAATGGGTCTGAGGTGGGGAATCATCTCCCATACAGCCAGCAACCCACACCCCACGCAAGGAGCGTCCTCATTGCAAAGCTGGGGGATCGTGCAGAGGCATCTCTGAATAAAGGTGAGCTGAGCCCCAGGCCAGCTGCTGCTGAACTGTTCCCACCCTTCCCAGGTAAAACACCTGAATATGTACAAGGGCTTGAAAGACTAGAGGAAGGGCCATGGAGCCACACCAGCAACAGCACGCAGGCCAACTTGGTGCCTGCAGGCCAGCCAGGGTGGTCCTGCCCCCGGGCGCTCTTCCGGAAGCTTTCCATTGTCCTGCCTGAGATACCCCACCTGTCCCGGCCCCCACTGCTTTTTTCCTTCCTCACCTCTGTCCGGAGAGAAATTCCAGCGGAAGGTATGGGTGACACATCCTCTTCTTTACAGGTGGCAGCCTGGCAACTCCTGCAGAAAGGCCAGCAGAACCCCACTCACACCGGGCCACCAACAAAGCTGTGGCCCCTCATTCCCTCCCACCAGCACCGCCCCGAGACTGCTGACGGGGCAGAGAATATGGAGTCAGGAACAGCTTCAGGGGCTATTGCTGCCTGGAGCGCTGTTTATATTGACCTCAACCAGGCACACCTGGGGAGGGCTGGGCGGCAGGGTAAGGCTGCCCAGGTCAGCTAATCCACAACACTCAGGCAATCACATTGTTGAAAACGGACCTCGCTAAGGCAGAAGAGAAGCCAAGGAAAAAAAGAACACAATGCCATTTGCACCACCGTAGATGAGTCTAGAGGTAATCACGTGACTTGCAGTAAGTCAGAAAGTGAAAGACACATATCATATCATATCACTTATAGGTGTTACCTAAAAATGGATACCAGGGCAGATATTTCCACCGAGAAGGGCAATCAGAGATTCATTAAACAAACTTATGGTTCACCAATGGAAAGGTGTGAGGATTGGTTTCATTACGATATCGGGGTTAACAGACTTATACAAACACAGGTGACATATATAATCACCAAAGACCTACGGAATACCAAAAGACTACTCAACATTCTGTCATAACGTACATGAGAAAAGGATCCCAGGAAAAACAGACATGTGTATATGTGTAAAAGAACCAACCACATCTTCCACACCTCCAACAAGCCAAACATTGTAATCAAACTTGCTGTAATAAAAAATAAAAATTAAATTAAAAACACGAACAAGAAGTAGGGAGACAAGCTTGAGGGGCTTTCTCCTGGCACATTCCATTCTAAATTCCAATCTAGAACACGACTTCCATTGAGGCTCTCTTGCCCTAGTAACCAGAATTGGTAAGGGAGAACTGCTGCCACCTTGTGGCCGTTTCACACAACAGCAGCTTTAATCCCAGCGCTAATGGTCAGTTGATATTCAAAATCATTGCAGGCCCGTAAATGACACCTGCCCTGAAAACAAATGCTGGGGTCACATATCGACCAAAAATTTCAAAGGACGTCCATATTTCAAAACGACCATTTCAAAAGGCATATTTTATGCACATTAGTTTTCTGCTTCTTTTTCTTTCTTTCCTTTTTGGTTAAAAAAACGGGAATGGAAAAAGGCATCCCTCAGAAGGGGCGAAAAGTTGCAAACGAATCAATGGACAAAGGTTTAATCTCCAATATATATAAACAGCTCATGCAGCTTAATATTAAAAAAAACAAACAACCCAATACAAAAATGGGCAGAAGATCTAAAGATACGTTTCTTCAAAGAAGACACAGAGATGGCCAAGACGCACATGAAAAGCTGCTCAACAGCACTAATTATTAGAGAAATGCAAAGCAAAACTACAATGAGGTATCACCTCACACTGTTAGAATCGGCATCATCAGAAAATCTACAGACAACAAATTCTGGGGAGGGTGTGGACAAAAGGAGCCCTCTTCCACTATTGGTGGGAATGTAAATTGATACAGTCACTATGGAGAACAGTATGGAGTTTCGTTAAAAAAAAAACTAGAAATAGAATTACCATCTGATCCAGCAATCCCACTTCTGGGCATATACCCAAAGAACACCATAAATCAAAAAGGCACATTCACCACAATGTTCATTGCAGCACTATTTACAATAGCCAGGTAATGGAAGCAACCTAAATGCCCACAGACAGATGAATGGATAAAGATGTGGTACATGTATAAAATGGAATATTACTCAGCCATAAAACGGAATGAAACTGGGTCATTTGTAGAGACATCGATGGATCTAGAGACTGTCATACAGAATGAAGTAAGTCAGAAAGAGGAAAACAAATATTGTATATTAATGCATATATGTGGAACCTAAACACTGGTACAGATGAACTGGTTTGCAGGGAAGAAATAGAGACAGAGGTAGAGAACAAACGTATGGACACCAAGTGTGGGAAGCCATGGTGTGGTGGTGGTGGGATGAGTTGGGAGATTGGGATTGACCTGCATACATGTATATGCATAAAATACATAACTAATAATAACCTGCTGTATAAAAAAATAAATAAAATTAAATTTCAAAATTAAAAAAAATAATATTTAAAAATAATACAGAAAAAAGTTCTTCCCTTCACACAGATGTATTTACAGGAATGAATTATTTCCATGCTTATATCTATAAATACATAAAAGAGGAATAAAATCTAACCTGAACCATAAAAGAAAAAAAAAAAACCTGAACCCACCAGTTATACAGAGGAAAACCCTATCAGGGCACTTGCTCCAGCGGTAAACAATTCTGAAATGGGTCTGAGGTGGGGAATCATCTCCCATACAGCCAGCAACCCACACCCCACGCAAGGAGCGTCCTCATTGCAAAGCTGGGGGATCGTGCAGAGGCATCTCTGAATAAAGGTGAGCTGAGCCCCAGGCCAGCTGCTGCTGAACTGTTCCCACCCTTCCCAGGTAAAACACCTGAATATGTACAAGGGCTTGAAAGACTAGAGGAAGGGCCATGGAGCCACACCAGCAACAGCACGCAGGCCAACTTGGTGCCTGCAGGCCAGCCAGGGTGGTCCTGCCCCCGGGCGCTCTTCCGGAAGCTTTCCATTGTCCTGCCTGAGATACCCCACCTGTCCCGGCCCCCACTGCTTTTTTCCTTCCTCACCTCTGTCCGGAGAGAAATTCCAGCGGAAGGTATGGGTGACACATCCTCTTCTTTACAGGTGGCAGCCTGGCAACTCCTGCAGAAAGGCCAGCAGAACCCCACTCACACCGGGCCACCAACAAAGCTGTGGCCCCTCATTCCCTCCCACCAGCACCGCCCCGAGACTGCTGACGGGGCAGAGAATATGGAGTCAGGAACAGCTTCAGGGGCTATTGCTGCCTGGAGCGCTGTTTATATTGACCTCAACCAGGCACACCTGGGGAGGGCTGGGCGGCAGGGTAAGGCTGCCCAGGTCAGCTAATCCACAACACTCAGGCAATCACATTGTTGAAAACGGACCTCGCTAAGGCAGAAGAGAAGCCAAGGAAAAAAAGAACACAATGCCATTTGCACCACCGTAGATGAGTCTAGAGGTAATCACGTGACTTGCAGTAAGTCAGAAAGTGAAAGACACATATCATATCATATCACTTATAGGTGTTACCTAAAAATGGATACCAGGGCAGATATTTCCACCGAGAAGGGCAATCAGAGATTCATTAAACAAACTTATGGTTCACCAATGGAAAGGTGTGAGGATTGGTTTCATTACGATATCGGGGTTAACAGACTTATACAAACACAGGTGACATATATAATCACCAAAGACCTACGGAATACCAAAAGACTACTCAACATTCTGTCATAACGTACATGAGAAAAGGATCCCAGGAAAAACAGACATGTGTATATGTGTAAAAGAACCAACCACATCTTCCACACCTCCAACAAGCCAAACATTGTAATCAAACTTGCTGTAATAAAAAATAAAAATTAAATTAAAAACACGAACAAGAAGTAGGGAGACAAGCTTGAGGGGCTTTCTCCTGGCACATTCCATTCTAAATTCCAATCTAGAACACGACTTCCATTGAGGCTCTCTTGCCCTAGTAACCAGAATTGGTAAGGGAGAACTGCTGCCACCTTGTGGCCGTTTCACACAACAGCAGCTTTAATCCCAGCGCTAATGGTCAGTTGATATTCAAAATCATTGCAGGCCCGTAAATGACACCTGCCCTGAAAACAAATGCTGGGGTCACATATCGACCAAAAATTTCAAAGGACGTCCATATTTCAAAACGACCATTTCAAAAGGCATATTTTATGCACATTAGTTTTCTGCTTCTTTTTCTTTCTTTCCTTTTTGGTTAAAAAAACGGGAATGGAAAAAGGCATCCCTCAGAAGGGGCGAAAAGTTGCAAACGAATCAATGGACAAAGGTTTAATCTCCAATATATATAAACAGCTCATGCAGCTTAATATTAAAAAAAACAAACAACCCAATACAAAAATGGGCAGAAGATCTAAAGATACGTTTCTTCAAAGAAGACACAGAGATGGCCAAGACGCACATGAAAAGCTGCTCAACAGCACTAATTATTAGAGAAATGCAAAGCAAAACTACAATGAGGTATCACCTCACACTGTTAGAATCGGCATCATCAGAAAATCTACAGACAACAAATTCTGGGGAGGGTGTGGACAAAAGGAGCCCTCTTCCACTATTGGTGGGAATGTAAATTGATACAGTCACTATGGAGAACAGTATGGAGTTTCGTTAAAAAAAAAACTAGAAATAGAATTACCATCTGATCCAGCAATCCCACTTCTGGGCATATACCCAAAGAACACCATAAATCAAAAAGGCACATTCACCACAATGTTCATTGCAGCACTATTTACAATAGCCAGGTAATGGAAGCAACCTAAATGCCCACAGACAGATGAATGGATAAAGATGTGGTACATGTATAAAATGGAATATTACTCAGCCATAAAACGGAATGAAACTGGGTCATTTGTAGAGACATCGATGGATCTAGAGACTGTCATACAGAATGAAGTAAGTCAGAAAGAGGAAAACAAATATTGTATATTAATGCATATATGTGGAACCTAAACACTGGTACAGATGAACTGGTTTGCAGGGAAGAAATAGAGACAGAGGTAGAGAACAAACGTATGGACACCAAGTGTGGGAAGCCATGGTGTGGTGGTGGTGGGATGAGTTGGGAGATTGGGATTGACCTGCATACATGTATATGCATAAAATACATAACTAATAATAACCTGCTGTATAAAAAAATAAATAAAATTAAATTTCAAAATTAAAAAAAATAATATTTAAAAATAATACAGAAAAAAGTTCTTCCCTTCACACAGATGTATTTACAGGAATGAATTATTTCCATGCTTATATCTATAAATACATAAAAGAGGAATAAAATCTAACCTGAACCATAAAAGAAAAAAAAAAAACCTGAACCCACCAGTTATACAGAGGAAAACCCTATCAGGGCACTTGCTCCAGCGGTAAACAATTCTGAAATGGGTCTGAGGTGGGGAATCATCTCCCATACAGCCAGCAACCCACACCCCACGCAAGGAGCGTCCTCATTGCAAAGCTGGGGGATCGTGCAGAGGCATCTCTGAATAAAGGTGAGCTGAGCCCCAGGCCAGCTGCTGCTGAACTGTTCCCACCCTTCCCAGGTAAAACACCTGAATATGTACAAGGGCTTGAAAGACTAGAGGAAGGGCCATGGAGCCACACCAGCAACAGCACGCAGGCCAACTTGGTGCCTGCAGGCCAGCCAGGGTGGTCCTGCCCCCGGGCGCTCTTCCGGAAGCTTTCCATTGTCCTGCCTGAGATACCCCACCTGTCCCGGCCCCCACTGCTTTTTTCCTTCCTCACCTCTGTCCGGAGAGAAATTCCAGCGGAAGGTATGGGTGACACATCCTCTTCTTTACAGGTGGCAGCCTGGCAACTCCTGCAGAAAGGCCAGCAGAACCCCACTCACACCGGGCCACCAACAAAGCTGTGGCCCCTCATTCCCTCCCACCAGCACCGCCCCGAGACTGCTGACGGGGCAGAGAATATGGAGTCAGGAACAGCTTCAGGGGCTATTGCTGCCTGGAGCGCTGTTTATATTGACCTCAACCAGGCACACCTGGGGAGGGCTGGGCGGCAGGGTAAGGCTGCCCAGGTCAGCTAATCCACAACACTCAGGCAATCACATTGTTGAAAACGGACCTCGCTAAGGCAGAAGAGAAGCCAAGGAAAAAAAGAACACAATGCCATTTGCACCACCGTAGATGAGTCTAGAGGTAATCACGTGACTTGCAGTAAGTCAGAAAGTGAAAGACACATATCATATCATATCACTTATAGGTGTTACCTAAAAATGGATACCAGGGCAGATATTTCCACCGAGAAGGGCAATCAGAGATTCATTAAACAAACTTATGGTTCACCAATGGAAAGGTGTGAGGATTGGTTTCATTACGATATCGGGGTTAACAGACTTATACAAACACAGGTGACATATATAATCACCAAAGACCTACGGAATACCAAAAGACTACTCAACATTCTGTCATAACGTACATGAGAAAAGGATCCCAGGAAAAACAGACATGTGTATATGTGTAAAAGAACCAACCACATCTTCCACACCTCCAACAAGCCAAACATTGTAATCAAACTTGCTGTAATAAAAAATAAAAATTAAATTAAAAACACGAACAAGAAGTAGGGAGACAAACTTGAGGGGCTTTCTCCTGGCACATTCCATTCTAAATTCCAATCTAGAACACGACTTCCATTGAGGCTCTCTTGCCCTAGTAACCAGAATTGGTAAGGGAGAACTGCTGCCACCTTGTGGCCGTTTCACACAACAGCAGCTTTAATCCCAGCGCTAATGGTCAGTTGATATTCAAAATCATTGCAGGCCCGTAAATGACACCTGCCCTGAAAACAAATGCTGGGGTCACATATCGACCAAAAATTTCAAAGGACGTCCATATTTCAAAACGACCATTTCAAAAGGCATATTTTATGCACATTAGTTTTCTGCTTCTTTTTCTTTCTTTCCTTTTTGGTTAAAAAAACGGGAATGGAAAAAGGCATCCCTCAGAAGGGGCGAAAAGTTGCAAACGAATCAATGGACAAAGGTTTAATCTCCAATATATATAAACAGCTCATGCAGCTTAATATTAAAAAAAACAAACAACCCAATACAAAAATGGGCAGAAGATCTAAAGATACGTTTCTTCAAAGAAGACACAGAGATGGCCAAGACGCACATGAAAAGCTGCTCAACAGCACTAATTATTAGAGAAATGCAAAGCAAAACTACAATGAGGTATCACCTCACACTGTTAGAATCGGCATCATCAGAAAATCTACAGACAACAAATTCTGGGGAGGGTGTGGACAAAAGGAGCCCTCTTCCACTATTGGTGGGAATGTAAATTGATACAGTCACTATGGAGAACAGTATGGAGTTTCGTTAAAAAAAAAAACTAGAAATAGAATTACCATCTGATCCAGCAATCCCACTTCTGGGCATATACCCAAAGAACACCATAAATCAAAAAGGCACATTCACCACAATGTTCATTGCAGCACTATTTACAATAGCCAGGTAATGGAAGCAACCTAAATGCCCACAGACAGATGAATGGATAAAGATGTGGTACATGTATAAAATGGAATATTACTCAGCCATAAAACGGAATGAAACTGGGTCATTTGTAGAGACATCGATGGATCTAGAGACTGTCATACAGAATGAAGTAAGTCAGAAAGAGGAAAACAAATATTGTATATTAATGCATATATGTGGAACCTAAACACTGGTACAGATGAACTGGTTTGCAGGGAAGAAATAGAGACAGAGGTAGAGAACAAACGTATGGACACCAAGTGTGGGAAGCCATGGTGTGGTGGTGGTGGGATGAGTTGGGAGATTGGGATTGACCTGCATACATGTATATGCATAAAATACATAACTAATAATAACCTGCTGTATAAAAAAATAAATAAAATTAAATTTCAAAATTAAAAAAAATAATATTTAAAAATAATACAGAAAAAAGTTCTTCCCTTCACACAGATGTATTTACAGGAATGAATTATTTCCATGCTTATATCTATAAATACATAAAAGAGGAATAAAATCTAACCTGAACCATAAAAGAAAAAAAAAAAACCTGAACCCACCAGTTATACAGAGGAAAACCCTATCAGGGCACTTGCTCCAGCGGTAAACAATTCTGAAATGGGTCTGAGGTGGGGAATCATCTCCCATACAGCCAGCAACCCACACCCCACGCAAGGAGCGTCCTCATTGCAAAGCTGGGGGATCGTGCAGAGGCATCTCTGAATAAAGGTGAGCTGAGCCCCAGGCCAGCTGCTGCTGAACTGTTCCCACCCTTCCCAGGTAAAACACCTGAATATGTACAAGGGCTTGAAAGACTAGAGGAAGGGCCATGGAGCCACACCAGCAACAGCACGCAGGCCAACTTGGTGCCTGCAGGCCAGCCAGGGTGGTCCTGCCCCCGGGCGCTCTTCCGGAAGCTTTCCATTGTCCTGCCTGAGATACCCCACCTGTCCCGGCCCCCACTGCTTTTTTCCTTCCTCACCTCTGTCCGGAGAGAAATTCCAGCGGAAGGTATGGGTGACACATCCTCTTCTTTACAGGTGGCAGCCTGGCAACTCCTGCAGAAAGGCCAGCAGAACCCCACTCACACCGGGCCACCAACAAAGCTGTGGCCCCTCATTCCCTCCCACCAGCACCGCCCCGAGACTGCTGACGGGGCAGAGAATATGGAGTCAGGAACAGCTTCAGGGGCTATTGCTGCCTGGAGCGCTGTTTATATTGACCTCAACCAGGCACACCTGGGGAGGGCTGGGCGGCAGGGTAAGGCTGCCCAGGTCAGCTAATCCACAACACTCAGGCAATCACATTGTTGAAAACGGACCTCGCTAAGGCAGAAGAGAAGCCAAGGAAAAAAAGAACACAATGCCATTTGCACCACCGTAGATGAGTCTAGAGGTAATCACGTGACTTGCAGTAAGTCAGAAAGTGAAAGACACATATCATATCATATCACTTATAGGTGTTACCTAAAAATGGATACCAGGGCAGATATTTCCACCGAGAAGGGCAATCAGAGATTCATTAAACAAACTTATGGTTCACCAATGGAAAGGTGTGAGGATTGGTTTCATTACGATATCGGGGTTAACAGACTTATACAAACACAGGTGACATATATAATCACCAAAGACCTACGGAATACCAAAAGACTACTCAACATTCTGTCATAACGTACATGAGAAAAGGATCCCAGGAAAAACAGACATGTGTATATGTGTAAAAGAACCAACCACATCTTCCACACCTCCAACAAGCCAAACATTGTAATCAAACTTGCTGTAATAAAAAATAAAAATTAAATTAAAAACACGAACAAGAAGTAGGGAGACAAACTTGAGGGGCTTTCTCCTGGCACATTCCATTCTAAATTCCAATCTAGAACACGACTTCCATTGAGGCTCTCTTGCCCTAGTAACCAGAATTGGTAAGGGAGAACTGCTGCCACCTTGTGGCCGTTTCACACAACAGCAGCTTTAATCCCAGCGCTAATGGTCAGTTGATATTCAAAATCATTGCAGGCCCGTAAATGACACCTGCCCTGAAAACAAATGCTGGGGTCACATATCGACCAAAAATTTCAAAGGACGTCCATATTTCAAAACGACCATTTCAAAAGGCATATTTTATGCACATTAGTTTTCTGCTTCTTTTTCTTTCTTTCCTTTTTGGTTAAAAAAACGGGAATGGAAAAAGGCATCCCTCAGAAGGGGCGAAAAGTTGCAAACGAATCAATGGACAAAGGTTTAATCTCCAATATATATAAACAGCTCATGCAGCTTAATATTAAAAAAAACAAACAACCCAATACAAAAATGGGCAGAAGATCTAAAGATACGTTTCTTCAAAGAAGACACAGAGATGGCCAAGACGCACATGAAAAGCTGCTCAACAGCACTAATTATTAGAGAAATGCAAAGCAAAACTACAATGAGGTATCACCTCACACTGTTAGAATCGGCATCATCAGAAAATCTACAGACAACAAATTCTGGGGAGGGTGTGGACAAAAGGAGCCCTCTTCCACTATTGGTGGGAATGTAAATTGATACAGTCACTATGGAGAACAGTATGGAGTTTCGTTAAAAAAAAAACTAGAAATAGAATTACCATCTGATCCAGCAATCCCACTTCTGGGCATATACCCAAAGAACACCATAAATCAAAAAGGCACATTCACCACAATGTTCATTGCAGCACTATTTACAATAGCCAGGTAATGGAAGCAACCTAAATGCCCACAGACAGATGAATGGATAAAGATGTGGTACATGTATAAAATGGAATATTACTCAGCCATAAAACGGAATGAAACTGGGTCATTTGTAGAGACATCGATGGATCTAGAGACTGTCATACAGAATGAAGTAAGTCAGAAAGAGGAAAACAAATATTGTATATTAATGCATATATGTGGAACCTAAAAACTGGTACAGATGAACTGGTTTGCAGGGAAGAAATAGAGACAGAGGTAGAGAACAAACGTATGGACACCAAGTGTGGGAAGCCATGGTGTGGTGGTGGTGGGATGAGTTGGGAGATTGGGATTGACCTGCATACATGTATATGCATAAAATACATAACTAATAATAACCTGCTGTATAAAAAAATAAATAAAATTAAATTTCAAAATTAAAAAAAATAATATTTAAAAATAATACAGAAAAAAGTTCTTCCCTTCACACAGATGTATTTACAGGAATGAATTATTTCCATGCTTATATCTATAAATACATAAAAGAGGAATAAAATCTAACCTGAACCATAAAAGAAAAAAAAAAAACCTGAACCCACCAGTTATACAGAGGAAAACCCTATCAGGGCACTTGCTCCAGCGGTAAACAATTCTGAAATGGGTCTGAGGTGGGGAATCATCTCCCATACAGCCAGCAACCCACACCCCACGCAAGGAGCGTCCTCATTGCAAAGCTGGGGGATCGTGCAGAGGCATCTCTGAATAAAGGTGAGCTGAGCCCCAGGCCAGCTGCTGCTGAACTGTTCCCACCCTTCCCAGGTAAAACACCTGAATATGTACAAGGGCTTGAAAGACTAGAGGAAGGGCCATGGAGCCACACCAGCAACAGCACGCAGGCCAACTTGGTGCCTGCAGGCCAGCCAGGGTGGTCCTGCCCCCGGGCGCTCTTCCGGAAGCTTTCCATTGTCCTGCCTGAGATACCCCACCTGTCCCGGCCCCCACTGCTTTTTTCCTTCCTCACCTCTGTCCGGAGAGAAATTCCAGCGGAAGGTATGGGTGACACATCCTCTTCTTTACAGGTGGCAGCCTGGCAACTCCTGCAGAAAGGCCAGCAGAACCCCACTCACACCGGGCCACCAACAAAGCTGTGGCCCCTCATTCCCTCCCACCAGCACCGCCCCGAGACTGCTGACGGGGCAGAGAATATGGAGTCAGGAACAGCTTCAGGGGCTATTGCTGCCTGGAGCGCTGTTTATATTGACCTCAACCAGGCACACCTGGGGAGGGCTGGGCGGCAGGGTAAGGCTGCCCAGGTCAGCTAATCCACAACACTCAGGCAATCACATTGTTGAAAACGGACCTCGCTAAGGCAGAAGAGAAGCCAAGGAAAAAAAGAACACAATGCCATTTGCACCACCGTAGATGAGTCTAGAGGTAATCACGTGACTTGCAGTAAGTCAGAAAGTGAAAGACACATATCATATCATATCACTTATAGGTGTTACCTAAAAATGGATACCAGGGCAGATATTTCCACCGAGAAGGGCAATCAGAGATTCATTAAACAAACTTATGGTTCACCAATGGAAAGGTGTGAGGATTGGTTTCATTACGATATCGGGGTTAACAGACTTATACAAACACAGGTGACATATATAATCACCAAAGACCTACGGAATACCAAAAGACTACTCAACATTCTGTCATAACGTACATGAGAAAAGGATCCCAGGAAAAACAGACATGTGTATATGTGTAAAAGAACCAACCACATCTTCCACACCTCCAACAAGCCAAACATTGTAATCAAACTTGCTGTAATAAAAAATAAAAATTAAATTAAAAACACGAACAAGAAGTAGGGAGACAAACTTGAGGGGCTTTCTCCTGGCACATTCCATTCTAAATTCCAATCTAGAACACGACTTCCATTGAGGCTCTCTTGCCCTAGTAACCAGAATTGGTAAGGGAGAACTGCTGCCACCTTGTGGCCGTTTCACACAACAGCAGCTTTAATCCCAGCGCTAATGGTCAGTTGATATTCAAAATCATTGCAGGCCCGTAAATGACACCTGCCCTGAAAACAAATGCTGGGGTCACATATCGACCAAAAATTTCAAAGGACGTCCATATTTCAAAACGACCATTTCAAAAGGCATATTTTATGCACATTAGTTTTCTGCTTCTTTTTCTTTCTTTCCTTTTTGGTTAAAAAAACGGGAATGGAAAAAGGCATCCCTCAGAAGGGGCGAAAAGTTGCAAACGAATCAATGGACAAAGGTTTAATCTCCAATATATATAAACAGCTCATGCAGCTTAATATTAAAAAAAACAAACAACCCAATACAAAAATGGGCAGAAGATCTAAAGATACGTTTCTTCAAAGAAGACACAGAGATGGCCAAGACGCACATGAAAAGCTGCTCAACAGCACTAATTATTAGAGAAATGCAAAGCAAAACTACAATGAGGTATCACCTCACACTGTTAGAATCGGCATCATCAGAAAATCTACAGACAACAAATTCTGGGGAGGGTGTGGACAAAAGGAGCCCTCTTCCACTATTGGTGGGAATGTAAATTGATACAGTCACTATGGAGAACAGTATGGAGTTTCGTTAAAAAAAAAAACTAGAAATAGAATTACCATCTGATCCAGCAATCCCACTTCTGGGCATATACCCAAAGAACACCATAAATCAAAAAGGCACATTCACCACAATGTTCATTGCAGCACTATTTACAATAGCCAGGTAATGGAAGCAACCTAAATGCCCACAGACAGATGAATGGATAAAGATGTGGTACATGTATAAAATGGAATATTACTCAGCCATAAAACGGAATGAAACTGGGTCATTTGTAGAGACATCGATGGATCTAGAGACTGTCATACAGAATGAAGTAAGTCAGAAAGAGGAAAACAAATATTGTATATTAATGCATATATGTGGAACCTAAACACTGGTACAGATGAACTGGTTTGCAGGGAAGAAATAGAGACAGAGGTAGAGAACAAACGTATGGACACCAAGTGTGGGAAGCCATGGTGTGGTGGTGGTGGGATGAGTTGGGAGATTGGGATTGACCTGCATACATGTATATGCATAAAATACATAACTAATAATAACCTGCTGTATAAAAAAATAAATAAAATTAAATTTCAAAATTAAAAAAAATAATATTTAAAAATAATACAGAAAAAAGTTCTTCCCTTCACACAGATGTATTTACAGGAATGAATTATTTCCATGCTTATATCTATAAATACATAAAAGAGGAATAAAATCTAACCTGAACCATAAAAGAAAAAAAAAAAACCTGAACCCACCAGTTATACAGAGGAAAACCCTATCAGGGCACTTGCTCCAGCGGTAAACAATTCTGAAATGGGTCTGAGGTGGGGAATCATCTCCCATACAGCCAGCAACCCACACCCCACGCAAGGAGCGTCCTCATTGCAAAGCTGGGGGATCGTGCAGAGGCATCTCTGAATAAAGGTGAGCTGAGCCCCAGGCCAGCTGCTGCTGAACTGTTCCCACCCTTCCCAGGTAAAACACCTGAATATGTACAAGGGCTTGAAAGACTAGAGGAAGGGCCATGGAGCCACACCAGCAACAGCACGCAGGCCAACTTGGTGCCTGCAGGCCAGCCAGGGTGGTCCTGCCCCCGGGCGCTCTTCCGGAAGCTTTCCATTGTCCTGCCTGAGATACCCCACCTGTCCCGGCCCCCACTGCTTTTTTCCTTCCTCACCTCTGTCCGGAGAGAAATTCCAGCGGAAGGTATGGGTGACACATCCTCTTCTTTACAGGTGGCAGCCTGGCAACTCCTGCAGAAAGGCCAGCAGAACCCCACTCACACCGGGCCACCAACAAAGCTGTGGCCCCTCATTCCCTCCCACCAGCACCGCCCCGAGACTGCTGACGGGGCAGAGAATATGGAGTCAGGAACAGCTTCAGGGGCTATTGCTGCCTGGAGCGCTGTTTATATTGACCTCAACCAGGCACACCTGGGGAGGGCTGGGCGGCAGGGTAAGGCTGCCCAGGTCAGCTAATCCACAACACTCAGGCAATCACATTGTTGAAAACGGACCTCGCTAAGGCAGAAGAGAAGCCAAGGAAAAAAAGAACACAATGCCATTTGCACCACCGTAGATGAGTCTAGAGGTAATCACGTGACTTGCAGTAAGTCAGAAAGTGAAAGACACATATCATATCATATCACTTATAGGTGTTACCTAAAAATGGATACCAGGGCAGATATTTCCACCGAGAAGGGCAATCAGAGATTCATTAAACAAACTTATGGTTCACCAATGGAAAGGTGTGAGGATTGGTTTCATTACGATATCGGGGTTAACAGACTTATACAAACACAGGTGACATATATAATCACCAAAGACCTACGGAATACCAAAAGACTACTCAACATTCTGTCATAACGTACATGAGAAAAGGATCCCAGGAAAAACAGACATGTGTATATGTGTAAAAGAACCAACCACATCTTCCACACCTCCAACAAGCCAAACATTGTAATCAAACTTGCTGTAATAAAAAATAAAAATTAAATTAAAAACACGAACAAGAAGTAGGGAGACAAACTTGAGGGGCTTTCTCCTGGCACATTCCATTCTAAATTCCAATCTAGAACACGACTTCCATTGAGGCTCTCTTGCCCTAGTAACCAGAATTGGTAAGGGAGAACTGCTGCCACCTTGTGGCCGTTTCACACAACAGCAGCTTTAATCCCAGCGCTAATGGTCAGTTGATATTCAAAATCATTGCAGGCCCGTAAATGACACCTGCCCTGAAAACAAATGCTGGGGTCACATATCGACCAAAAATTTCAAAGGACGTCCATATTTCAAAACGACCATTTCAAAAGGCATATTTTATGCACATTAGTTTTCTGCTTCTTTTTCTTTCTTTCCTTTTTGGTTAAAAAAACGGGAATGGAAAAAGGCATCCCTCAGAAGGGGCGAAAAGTTGCAAACGAATCAATGGACAAAGGTTTAATCTCCAATATATATAAACAGCTCATGCAGCTTAATATTAAAAAAAACAAACAACCCAATACAAAAATGGGCAGAAGATCTAAAGATACGTTTCTTCAAAGAAGACACAGAGATGGCCAAGACGCACATGAAAAGCTGCTCAACAGCACTAATTATTAGAGAAATGCAAAGCAAAACTACAATGAGGTATCACCTCACACTGTTAGAATCGGCATCATCAGAAAATCTACAGACAACAAATTCTGGGGAGGGTGTGGACAAAAGGAGCCCTCTCCCACTATTGGTGGGAATGTAAATTGATACAGTCACTATGGAGAACAGTATGGAGTTTCGTTAAAAAAAAAACTAGAAATAGAATTACCATCTGATCCAGCAATCCCACTTCTGGGCATATACCCAAAGAACACCATAAATCAAAAAGGCACATTCACCACAATGTTCATTGCAGCACTATTTACAATAGCCAGGTAATGGAAGCAACCTAAATGCCCACAGACAGATGAATGGATAAAGATGTGGTACATGTATAAAATGGAATATTACTCAGCCATAAAACGGAATGAAACTGGGTCATTTGTAGAGACATCGATGGATCTAGAGACTGTCATACAGAATGAAGTAAGTCAGAAAGAGGAAAACAAATATTGTATATTAATGCATATATGTGGAACCTAAAAACTGGTACAGATGAACTGGTTTGCAGGGAAGAAATAGAGACAGAGGTAGAGAACAAACGTATGGACACCAAGTGTGGGAAGCCATGGTGTGGTGGTGGTGGGATGAGTTGGGAGATTGGGATTGACCTGCATACATGTATATGCATAAAATACATAACTAATAATAACCTGCTGTATAAAAAAATAAATAAAATTAAATTTCAAAATTAAAAAAAATAATATTTAAAAATAATACAGAAAAAAGTTCTTCCCTTCACACAGATGTATTTACAGGAATGAATTATTTCCATGCTTATATCTATAAATACATAAAAGAGGAATAAAATCTAACCTGAACCATAAAAGAAAAAAAAAAAACCTGAACCCACCAGTTATACAGAGGAAAACCCTATCAGGGCACTTGCTCCAGCGGTAAACAATTCTGAAATGGGTCTGAGGTGGGGAATCATCTCCCATACAGCCAGCAACCCACACCCCACGCAAGGAGCGTCCTCATTGCAAAGCTGGGGGATCGTGCAGAGGCATCTCTGAATAAAGGTGAGCTGAGCCCCAGGCCAGCTGCTGCTGAACTGTTCCCACCCTTCCCAGGTAAAACACCTGAATATGTACAAGGGCTTGAAAGACTAGAGGAAGGGCCATGGAGCCACACCAGCAACAGCACGCAGGCCAACTTGGTGCCTGCAGGCCAGCCAGGGTGGTCCTGCCCCCGGGCGCTCTTCCGGAAGCTTTCCATTGTCCTGCCTGAGATACCCCACCTGTCCCGGCCCCCACTGCTTTTTTCCTTCCTCACCTCTGTCCGGAGAGAAATTCCAGCGGAAGGTATGGGTGACACATCCTCTTCTTTACAGGTGGCAGCCTGGCAACTCCTGCAGAAAGGCCAGCAGAACCCCACTCACACCGGGCCACCAACAAAGCTGTGGCCCCTCATTCCCTCCCACCAGCACCGCCCCGAGACTGCTGACGGGGCAGAGAATATGGAGTCAGGAACAGCTTCAGGGGCTATTGCTGCCTGGAGCGCTGTTTATATTGACCTCAACCAGGCACACCTGGGGAGGGCTGGGCGGCAGGGTAAGGCTGCCCAGGTCAGCTAATCCACAACACTCAGGCAATCACATTGTTGAAAACGGACCTCGCTAAGGCAGAAGAGAAGCCAAGGAAAAAAAGAACACAATGCCATTTGCACCACCGTAGATGAGTCTAGAGGTAATCACGTGACTTGCAGTAAGTCAGAAAGTGAAAGACACATATCATATCATATCACTTATAGGTGTTACCTAAAAATGGATACCAGGGCAGATATTTCCACCGAGAAGGGCAATCAGAGATTCATTAAACAAACTTATGGTTCACCAATGGAAAGGTGTGAGGATTGGTTTCATTACGATATCGGGGTTAACAGACTTATACAAACACAGGTGACATATATAATCACCAAAGACCTACGGAATACCAAAAGACTACTCAACATTCTGTCATAACGTACATGAGAAAAGGATCCCAGGAAAAACAGACATGTGTATATGTGTAAAAGAACCAACCACATCTTCCACACCTCCAACAAGCCAAACATTGTAATCAAACTTGCTGTAATAAAAAATAAAAATTAAATTAAAAACACGAACAAGAAGTAGGGAGACAAGCTTGAGGGGCTTTCTCCTGGCACATTCCATTCTAAATTCCAATCTAGAACACGACTTCCATTGAGGCTCTCTTGCCCTAGTAACCAGAATTGGTAAGGGAGAACTGCTGCCACCTTGTGGCCGTTTCACACAACAGCAGCTTTAATCCCAGCGCTAATGGTCAGTTGATATTCAAAATCATTGCAGGCCCGTAAATGACACCTGCCCTGAAAACAAATGCTGGGGTCACATATCGACCAAAAATTTCAAAGGACGTCCATATTTCAAAACGACCATTTCAAAAGGCATATTTTATGCACATTAGTTTTCTGCTTCTTTTTCTTTCTTTCCTTTTTGGTTAAAAAAACGGGAATGGAAAAAGGCATCCCTCAGAAGGGGCGAAAAGTTGCAAACGAATCAATGGACAAAGGTTTAATCTCCAATATATATAAACAGCTCATGCAGCTTAATATTAAAAAAAACAAACAACCCAATACAAAAATGGGCAGAAGATCTAAAGATACGTTTCTTCAAAGAAGACACAGAGATGGCCAAGACGCACATGAAAAGCTGCTCAACAGCACTAATTATTAGAGAAATGCAAAGCAAAACTACAATGAGGTATCACCTCACACTGTTAGAATCGGCATCATCAGAAAATCTACAGACAACAAATTCTGGGGAGGGTGTGGACAAAAGGAGCCCTCTCCCACTATTGGTGGGAATGTAAATTGATACAGTCACTATGGAGAACAGTATGGAGTTTCGTTAAAAAAAAAACTAGAAATAGAATTACCATCTGATCCAGCAATCCCACTTCTGGGCATATACCCAAAGAACACCATAAATCAAAAAGGCACATTCACCACAATGTTCATTGCAGCACTATTTACAATAGCCAGGTAATGGAAGCAACCTAAATGCCCACAGACAGATGAATGGATAAAGATGTGGTACATGTATAAAATGGAATATTACTCAGCCATAAAACGGAATGAAACTGGGTCATTTGTAGAGACATCGATGGATCTAGAGACTGTCATACAGAATGAAGTAAGTCAGAAAGAGGAAAACAAATATTGTATATTAATGCATATATGTGGAACCTAAAAACTGGTACAGATGAACTGGTTTGCAGGGAAGAAATAGAGACAGAGGTAGAGAACAAACGTATGGACACCAAGTGTGGGAAGCCATGGTGTGGTGGTGGTGGGATGAGTTGGGAGATTGGGATTGACCTGCATACATGTATATGCATAAAATACATAACTAATAATAACCTGCTGTATAAAAAAATAAATAAAATTAAATTTCAAAATTAAAAAAAATAATATTTAAAAATAATACAGAAAAAAGTTCTTCCCTTCACACAGATGTATTTACAGGAATGAATTATTTCCATGCTTATATCTATAAATACATAAAAGAGGAATAAAATCTAACCTGAACCATAAAAGAAAAAAAAAAAACCTGAACCCACCAGTTATACAGAGGAAAACCCTATCAGGGCACTTGCTCCAGCGGTAAACAATTCTGAAATGGGTCTGAGGTGGGGAATCATCTCCCATACAGCCAGCAACCCACACCCCACGCAAGGAGCGTCCTCATTGCAAAGCTGGGGGATCGTGCAGAGGCATCTCTGAATAAAGGTGAGCTGAGCCCCAGGCCAGCTGCTGCTGAACTGTTCCCACCCTTCCCAGGTAAAACACCTGAATATGTACAAGGGCTTGAAAGACTAGAGGAAGGGCCATGGAGCCACACCAGCAACAGCACGCAGGCCAACTTGGTGCCTGCAGGCCAGCCAGGGTGGTCCTGCCCCCGGGCGCTCTTCCGGAAGCTTTCCATTGTCCTGCCTGAGATACCCCACCTGTCCCGGCCCCCACTGCTTTTTTCCTTCCTCACCTCTGTCCGGAGAGAAATTCCAGCGGAAGGTATGGGTGACACATCCTCTTCTTTACAGGTGGCAGCCTGGCAACTCCTGCAGAAAGGCCAGCAGAACCCCACTCACACCGGGCCACCAACAAAGCTGTGGCCCCTCATTCCCTCCCACCAGCACCGCCCCGAGACTGCTGACGGGGCAGAGAATATGGAGTCAGGAACAGCTTCAGGGGCTATTGCTGCCTGGAGCGCTGTTTATATTGACCTCAACCAGGCACACCTGGGGAGGGCTGGGCGGCAGGGTAAGGCTGCCCAGGTCAGCTAATCCACAACACTCAGGCAATCACATTGTTGAAAACGGACCTCGCTAAGGCAGAAGAGAAGCCAAGGAAAAAAAGAACACAATGCCATTTGCACCACCGTAGATGAGTCTAGAGGTAATCACGTGACTTGCAGTAAGTCAGAAAGTGAAAGACACATATCATATCATATCACTTATAGGTGTTACCTAAAAATGGATACCAGGGCAGATATTTCCACCGAGAAGGGCAATCAGAGATTCATTAAACAAACTTATGGTTCACCAATGGAAAGGTGTGAGGATTGGTTTCATTACGATATCGGGGTTAACAGACTTATACAAACACAGGTGACATATATAATCACCAAAGACCTACGGAATACCAAAAGACTACTCAACATTCTGTCATAACGTACATGAGAAAAGGATCCCAGGAAAAACAGACATGTGTATATGTGTAAAAGAACCAACCACATCTTCCACACCTCCAACAAGCCAAACATTGTAATCAAACTTGCTGTAATAAAAAATAAAAATTAAATTAAAAACACGAACAAGAAGTAGGGAGACAAGCTTGAGGGGCTTTCTCCTGGCACATTCCATTCTAAATTCCAATCTAGAACACGACTTCCATTGAGGCTCTCTTGCCCTAGTAACCAGAATTGGTAAGGGAGAACTGCTGCCACCTTGTGGCCGTTTCACACAACAGCAGCTTTAATCCCAGCGCTAATGGTCAGTTGATATTCAAAATCATTGCAGGCCCGTAAATGACACCTGCCCTGAAAACAAATGCTGGGGTCACATATCGACCAAAAATTTCAAAGGACGTCCATATTTCAAAACGACCATTTCAAAAGGCATATTTTATGCACATTAGTTTTCTGCTTCTTTTTCTTTCTTTCCTTTTTGGTTAAAAAAACGGGAATGGAAAAAGGCATCCCTCAGAAGGGGCGAAAAGTTGCAAACGAATCAATGGACAAAGGTTTAATCTCCAATATATATAAACAGCTCATGCAGCTTAATATTAAAAAAAACAAACAACCCAATACAAAAATGGGCAGAAGATCTAAAGATACGTTTCTTCAAAGAAGACACAGAGATGGCCAAGACGCACATGAAAAGCTGCTCAACAGCACTAATTATTAGAGAAATGCAAAGCAAAACTACAATGAGGTATCACCTCACACTGTTAGAATCGGCATCATCAGAAAATCTACAGACAACAAATTCTGGGGAGGGTGTGGACAAAAGGAGCCCTCTCCCACTATTGGTGGGAATGTAAATTGATACAGTCACTATGGAGAACAGTATGGAGTTTCGTTAAAAAAAAAACTAGAAATAGAATTACCATCTGATCCAGCAATCCCACTTCTGGGCATATACCCAAAGAACACCATAAATCAAAAAGGCACATTCACCACAATGTTCATTGCAGCACTATTTACAATAGCCAGGTAATGGAAGCAACCTAAATGCCCACAGACAGATGAATGGATAAAGATGTGGTACATGTATAAAATGGAATATTACTCAGCCATAAAACGGAATGAAACTGGGTCATTTGTAGAGACATCGATGGATCTAGAGACTGTCATACAGAATGAAGTAAGTCAGAAAGAGGAAAACAAATATTGTATATTAATGCATATATGTGGAACCTAAAAACTGGTACAGATGAACTGGTTTGCAGGGAAGAAATAGAGACAGAGGTAGAGAACAAACGTATGGACACCAAGTGTGGGAAGCCATGGTGTGGTGGTGGTGGGATGAGTTGGGAGATTGGGATTGACCTGCATACATGTATATGCATAAAATACATAACTAATAATAACCTGCTGTATAAAAAAATAAATAAAATTAAATTTCAAAATTAAAAAAAATAATATTTAAAAATAATACAGAAAAAAGTTCTTCCCTTCACACAGATGTATTTACAGGAATGAATTATTTCCATGCTTATATCTATAAATACATAAAAGAGGAATAAAATCTAACCTGAACCATAAAAGAAAAAAAAAAAACCTGAACCCACCAGTTATACAGAGGAAAACCCTATCAGGGCACTTGCTCCAGCGGTAAACAATTCTGAAATGGGTCTGAGGTGGGGAATCATCTCCCATACAGCCAGCAACCCACACCCCACGCAAGGAGCGTCCTCATTGCAAAGCTGGGGGATCGTGCAGAGGCATCTCTGAATAAAGGTGAGCTGAGCCCCAGGCCAGCTGCTGCTGAACTGTTCCCACCCTTCCCAGGTAAAACACCTGAATATGTACAAGGGCTTGAAAGACTAGAGGAAGGGCCATGGAGCCACACCAGCAACAGCACGCAGGCCAACTTGGTGCCTGCAGGCCAGCCAGGGTGGTCCTGCCCCCGGGCGCTCTTCCGGAAGCTTTCCATTGTCCTGCCTGAGATACCCCACCTGTCCCGGCCCCCACTGCTTTTTTCCTTCCTCACCTCTGTCCGGAGAGAAATTCCAGCGGAAGGTATGGGTGACACATCCTCTTCTTTACAGGTGGCAGCCTGGCAACTCCTGCAGAAAGGCCAGCAGAACCCCACTCACACCGGGCCACCAACAAAGCTGTGGCCCCTCATTCCCTCCCACCAGCACCGCCCCGAGACTGCTGACGGGGCAGAGAATATGGAGTCAGGAACAGCTTCAGGGGCTATTGCTGCCTGGAGCGCTGTTTATATTGACCTCAACCAGGCACACCTGGGGAGGGCTGGGCGGCAGGGTAAGGCTGCCCAGGTCAGCTAATCCACAACACTCAGGCAATCACATTGTTGAAAACGGACCTCGCTAAGGCAGAAGAGAAGCCAAGGAAAAAAAGAACACAATGCCATTTGCACCACCGTAGATGAGTCTAGAGGTAATCACGTGACTTGCAGTAAGTCAGAAAGTGAAAGACACATATCATATCATATCACTTATAGGTGTTACCTAAAAATGGATACCAGGGCAGATATTTCCACCGAGAAGGGCAATCAGAGATTCATTAAACAAACTTATGGTTCACCAATGGAAAGGTGTGAGGATTGGTTTCATTACGATATCGGGGTTAACAGACTTATACAAACACAGGTGACATATATAATCACCAAAGACCTACGGAATACCAAAAGACTACTCAACATTCTGTCATAACGTACATGAGAAAAGGATCCCAGGAAAAACAGACATGTGTATATGTGTAAAAGAACCAACCACATCTTCCACACCTCCAACAAGCCAAACATTGTAATCAAACTTGCTGTAATAAAAAATAAAAATTAAATTAAAAACACGAACAAGAAGTAGGGAGACAAACTTGAGGGGCTTTCTCCTGGCACATTCCATTCTAAATTCCAATCTAGAACACGACTTCCATTGAGGCTCTCTTGCCCTAGTAACCAGAATTGGTAAGGGAGAACTGCTGCCACCTTGTGGCCGTTTCACACAACAGCAGCTTTAATCCCAGCGCTAATGGTCAGTTGATATTCAAAATCATTGCAGGCCCGTAAATGACACCTGCCCTGAAAACAAATGCTGGGGTCACATATCGACCAAAAATTTCAAAGGACGTCCATATTTCAAAACGACCATTTCAAAAGGCATATTTTATGCACATTAGTTTTCTGCTTCTTTTTCTTTCTTTCCTTTTTGGTTAAAAAAACGGGAATGGAAAAAGGCATCCCTCAGAAGGGGCGAAAAGTTGCAAACGAATCAATGGACAAAGGTTTAATCTCCAATATATATAAACAGCTCATGCAGCTTAATATTAAAAAAAAACAAACAACCCAATACAAAAATGGGCAGAAGATCTAAAGATACGTTTCTTCAAAGAAGACACAGAGATGGCCAAGACGCACATGAAAAGCTGCTCAACAGCACTAATTATTAGAGAAATGCAAAGCAAAACTACAATGAGGTATCACCTCACACTGTTAGAATCGGCATCATCAGAAAATCTACAGACAACAAATTCTGGGGAGGGTGTGGACAAAAGGAGCCCTCTCCCACTATTGGTGGGAATGTAAATTGATACAGTCACTATGGAGAACAGTATGGAGTTTCGTTAAAAAAAAAACTAGAAATAGAATTACCATCTGATCCAGCAATCCCACTTCTGGGCATATACCCAAAGAACACCATAAATCAAAAAGGCACATTCACCACAATGTTCATTGCAGCACTATTTACAATAGCCAGGTAATGGAAGCAACCTAAATGCCCACAGACAGATGAATGGATAAAGATGTGGTACATGTATAAAATGGAATATTACTCAGCCATAAAACGGAATGAAACTGGGTCATTTGTAGAGACATCGATGGATCTAGAGACTGTCATACAGAATGAAGTAAGTCAGAAAGAGGAAAACAAATATTGTATATTAATGCATATATGTGGAACCTAAAAACTGGTACAGATGAACTGGTTTGCAGGGAAGAAATAGAGACAGAGGTAGAGAACAAACGTATGGACACCAAGTGTGGGAAGCCATGGTGTGGTGGTGGTGGGATGAGTTGGGAGATTGGGATTGACCTGCATACATGTATATGCATAAAATACATAACTAATAATAACCTGCTGTATAAAAAAATAAATAAAATTAAATTTCAAAATTAAAAAAAATAATATTTAAAAATAATACAGAAAAAAGTTCTTCCCTTCACACAGATGTATTTACAGGAATGAATTATTTCCATGCTTATATCTATAAATACATAAAAGAGGAATAAAATCTAACCTGAACCATAAAAGAAAAAAAAAAAAACCTGAACCCACCAGTTATACAGAGGAAAACCCTATCAGGGCACTTGCTCCAGCGGTAAACAATTCTGAAATGGGTCTGAGGTGGGGAATCATCTCCCATACAGCCAGCAACCCACACCCCACGCAAGGAGCGTCCTCATTGCAAAGCTGGGGGATCGTGCAGAGGCATCTCTGAATAAAGGTGAGCTGAGCCCCAGGCCAGCTGCTGCTGAACTGTTCCCACCCTTCCCAGGTAAAACACCTGAATATGTACAAGGGCTTGAAAGACTAGAGGAAGGGCCATGGAGCCACACCAGCAACAGCACGCAGGCCAACTTGGTGCCTGCAGGCCAGCCAGGGTGGTCCTGCCCCCGGGCGCTCTTCCGGAAGCTTTCCATTGTCCTGCCTGAGATACCCCACCTGTCCCGGCCCCCACTGCTTTTTTCCTTCCTCACCTCTGTCCGGAGAGAAATTCCAGCGGAAGGTATGGGTGACACATCCTCTTCTTTACAGGTGGCAGCCTGGCAACTCCTGCAGAAAGGCCAGCAGAACCCCACTCACACCGGGCCACCAACAAAGCTGTGGCCCCTCATTCCCTCCCACCAGCACCGCCCCGAGACTGCTGACGGGGCAGAGAATATGGAGTCAGGAACAGCTTCAGGGGCTATTGCTGCCTGGAGCGCTGTTTATATTGACCTCAACCAGGCACACCTGGGGAGGGCTGGGCGGCAGGGTAAGGCTGCCCAGGTCAGCTAATCCACAACACTCAGGCAATCACATTGTTGAAAACGGACCTCGCTAAGGCAGAAGAGAAGCCAAGGAAAAAAAGAACACAATGCCATTTGCACCACCGTAGATGAGTCTAGAGGTAATCACGTGACTTGCAGTAAGTCAGAAAGTGAAAGACACATATCATATCATATCACTTATAGGTGTTACCTAAAAATGGATACCAGGGCAGATATTTCCACCGAGAAGGGCAATCAGAGATTCATTAAACAAACTTATGGTTCACCAACGGAAAGGTGTGAGGATTGGTTTCATTACGATATCGGGGTTAACAGACTTATACAAACACAGGTGACATATATAATCACCAAAGACCTACGGAATACCAAAAGACTACTCAACATTCTGTCATAACGTACATGAGAAAAGGATCCCAGGAAAAACAGACATGTGTATATGTGTAAAAGAACCAACCACATCTTCCACACCTCCAACAAGCCAAACATTGTAATCAAACTTGCTGTAATAAAAAATAAAAATTAAATTAAAAACACGAACAAGAAGTAGGGAGACAAACTTGAGGGGCTTTCTCCTGGCACATTCCATTCTAAATTCCAATCTAGAACACGACTTCCATTGAGGCTCTCTTGCCCTAGTAACCAGAATTGGTAAGGGAGAACTGCTGCCACCTTGTGGCCGTTTCACACAACAGCAGCTTTAATCCCAGCGCTAATGGTTAGTTGATATTCAAAATCATTGCAGGCCCGTAAATGACACCTGCCCTGAAAACAAATGCTGGGGTCACATATCGACCAAAAATTTCAAAGGACGTCCATATTTCAAAACGACCATTTCAAAAGGCATATTTTATGCACATTAGTTTTCTGCTTCTTTTTCTTTCTTTCCTTTTTGGTTAAAAAAACGGGAATGGAAAAAGGCATCCCTCAGAAGGGGCGAAAAGTTGCAAACGAATCAATGGACAAAGGTTTAATCTCCAATATATATAAACAGCTCATGCAGCTTAATATTAAAAAAAAACAAACAACCCAATACAAAAATGGGCAGAAGATCTAAAGATACGTTTCTTCAAAGAAGACACAGAGATGGCCAAGACGCACATGAAAAGCTGCTCAACAGCACTAATTATTAGAGAAATGCAAAGCAAAACTACAATGAGGTATCACCTCACACTGTTAGAATCGGCATCATCAGAAAATCTACAGACAACAAATTCTGGGGAGGGTGTGGACAAAAGGAGCCCTCTCCCACTATTGGTGGGAATGTAAATTGATACAGTCACTATGGAGAACAGTATGGAGTTTCGTTAAAAAAAAAACTAGAAATAGAATTACCATCTGATCCAGCAATCCCACTTCTGGGCATATACCCAAAGAACACCATAAATCAAAAAGGCACATTCACCACAATGTTCATTGCAGCACTATTTACAATAGCCAGGTAATGGAAGCAACCTAAATGCCCACAGACAGATGAATGGATAAAGATGTGGTACATGTATAAAATGGAATATTACTCAGCCATAAAACGGAATGAAACTGGGTCATTTGTAGAGACATCGATGGATCTAGAGACTGTCATACAGAATGAAGTAAGTCAGAAAGAGGAAAACAAATATTGTATATTAATGCATATATGTGGAACCTAAAAACTGGTACAGATGAACTGGTTTGCAGGGAAGAAATAGAGACAGAGGTAGAGAACAAACGTATGGACACCAAGTGTGGGAAGCCATGGTGTGGTGGTGGTGGGATGAGTTGGGAGATTGGGATTGACCTGCATACATGTATATGCATAAAATACATAACTAATAATAACCTGCTGTATAAAAAAATAAATAAAATTAAATTTCAAAATTAAAAAAAATAATATTTAAAAATAATACAGAAAAAAGTTCTTCCCTTCACACAGATGTATTTACAGGAATGAATTATTTCCATGCTTATATCTATAAATACATAAAAGAGGAATAAAATCTAACCTGAACCATAAAAGAAAAAAAAAAAAACCTGAACCCACCAGTTATACAGAGGAAAACCCTATCAGGGCACTTGCTCCAGCGGTAAACAATTCTGAAATGGGTCTGAGGTGGGGAATCATCTCCCATACAGCCAGCAACCCACACCCCACGCAAGGAGCGTCCTCATTGCAAAGCTGGGGGATCGTGCAGAGGCATCTCTGAATAAAGGTGAGCTGAGCCCCAGGCCAGCTGCTGCTGAACTGTTCCCACCCTTCCCAGGTAAAACACCTGAATATGTACAAGGGCTTGAAAGACTAGAGGAAGGGCCATGGAGCCACACCAGCAACAGCACGCAGGCCAACTTGGTGCCTGCAGGCCAGCCAGGGTGGTCCTGCCCCCGGGCGCTCTTCCGGAAGCTTTCCATTGTCCTGCCTGAGATACCCCACCTGTCCCGGCCCCCACTGCTTTTTTCCTTCCTCACCTCTGTCCGGAGAGAAATTCCAGCGGAAGGTATGGGTGACACATCCTCTTCTTTACAGGTGGCAGCCTGGCAACTCCTGCAGAAAGGCCAGCAGAACCCCACTCACACCGGGCCACCAACAAAGCTGTGGCCCCTCATTCCCTCCCACCAGCACCGCCCCGAGACTGCTGACGGGGCAGAGAATATGGAGTCAGGAACAGCTTCAGGGGCTATTGCTGCCTGGAGCGCTGTTTATATTGACCTCAACCAGGCACACCTGGGGAGGGCTGGGCGGCAGGGTAAGGCTGCCCAGGTCAGCTAATCCACAACACTCAGGCAATCACATTGTTGAAAACGGACCTCGCTAAGGCAGAAGAGAAGCCAAGGAAAAAAAGAACACAATGCCATTTGCACCACCGTAGATGAGTCTAGAGGTAATCACGTGACTTGCAGTAAGTCAGAAAGTGAAAGACACATATCATATCATATCACTTATAGGTGTTACCTAAAAATGGATACCAGGGCAGATATTTCCACCGAGAAGGGCAATCAGAGATTCATTAAACAAACTTATGGTTCACCAACGGAAAGGTGTGAGGATTGGTTTCATTACGATATCGGGGTTAACAGACTTATACAAACACAGGTGACATATATAATCACCAAAGACCTACGGAATACCAAAAGACTACTCAACATTCTGTCATAACGTACATGAGAAAAGGATCCCAGGAAAAACAGACATGTGTATATGTGTAAAAGAACCAACCACATCTTCCACACCTCCAACAAGCCAAACATTGTAATCAAACTTGCTGTAATAAAAAATAAAAATTAAATTAAAAACACGAACAAGAAGTAGGGAGACAAACTTGAGGGGCTTTCTCCTGGCACATTCCATTCTAAATTCCAATCTAGAACACGACTTCCATTGAGGCTCTCTTGCCCTAGTAACCAGAATTGGTAAGGGAGAACTGCTGCCACCTTGTGGCCGTTTCACACAACAGCAGCTTTAATCCCAGCGCTAATGGTCAGTTGATATTCAAAATCATTGCAGGCCCGTAAATGACACCTGCCCTGAAAACAAATGCTGGGGTCACATATCGACCAAAAATTTCAAAGGACGTCCATATTTCAAAACGACCATTTCAAAAGGCATATTTTATGCACATTAGTTTTCTGCTTCTTTTTCTTTCTTTCCTTTTTGGTTAAAAAAACGGGAATGGAAAAAGGCATCCCTCAGAAGGGGCGAAAAGTTGCAAACGAATCAATGGACAAAGGTTTAATCTCCAATATATATAAACAGCTCATGCAGCTTAATATTAAAAAAAAACAAACAACCCAATACAAAAATGGGCAGAAGATCTAAAGATACGTTTCTTCAAAGAAGACACAGAGATGGCCAAGACGCACATGAAAAGCTGCTCAACAGCACTAATTATTAGAGAAATGCAAAGCAAAACTACAATGAGGTATCACCTCACACTGTTAGAATCGGCATCATCAGAAAATCTACAGACAACAAATTCTGGGGAGGGTGTGGACAAAAGGAGCCCTCTCCCACTATTGGTGGGAATGTAAATTGATACAGTCACTATGGAGAACAGTATGGAGTTTCGTTAAAAAAAAAACTAGAAATAGAATTACCATCTGATCCAGCAATCCCACTTCTGGGCATATACCCAAAGAACACCATAAATCAAAAAGGCACATTCACCACAATGTTCATTGCAGCACTATTTACAATAGCCAGGTAATGGAAGCAACCTAAATGCCCACAGACAGATGAATGGATAAAGATGTGGTACATGTATAAAATGGAATATTACTCAGCCATAAAACGGAATGAAACTGGGTCATTTGTAGAGACATCGATGGATCTAGAGACTGTCATACAGAATGAAGTAAGTCAGAAAGAGGAAAACAAATATTGTATATTAATGCATATATGTGGAACCTAAAAACTGGTACAGATGAACTGGTTTGCAGGGAAGAAATAGAGACAGAGGTAGAGAACAAACGTATGGACACCAAGTGTGGGAAGCCATGGTGTGGTGGTGGTGGGATGAGTTGGGAGATTGGGATTGACCTGCATACATGTATATGCATAAAATACATAACTAATAATAACCTGCTGTATAAAAAAATAAATAAAATTAAATTTCAAAATTAAAAAAAATAATATTTAAAAATAATACAGAAAAAAGTTCTTCCCTTCACACAGATGTATTTACAGGAATGAATTATTTCCATGCTTATATCTATAAATACATAAAAGAGGAATAAAATCTAACCTGAACCATAAAAGAAAAAAAAAAAAACCTGAACCCACCAGTTATACAGAGGAAAACCCTATCAGGGCACTTGCTCCAGCGGTAAACAATTCTGAAATGGGTCTGAGGTGGGGAATCATCTCCCATACAGCCAGCAACCCACACCCCACGCAAGGAGCGTCCTCATTGCAAAGCTGGGGGATCGTGCAGAGGCATCTCTGAATAAAGGTGAGCTGAGCCCCAGGCCAGCTGCTGCTGAACTGTTCCCACCCTTCCCAGGTAAAACACCTGAATATGTACAAGGGCTTGAAAGACTAGAGGAAGGGCCATGGAGCCACACCAGCAACAGCACGCAGGCCAACTTGGTGCCTGCAGGCCAGCCAGGGTGGTCCTGCCCCCGGGCGCTCTTCCGGAAGCTTTCCATTGTCCTGCCTGAGATACCCCACCTGTCCCGGCCCCCACTGCTTTTTTCCTTCCTCACCTCTGTCCGGAGAGAAATTCCAGCGGAAGGTATGGGTGACACATCCTCTTCTTTACAGGTGGCAGCCTGGCAACTCCTGCAGAAAGGCCAGCAGAACCCCACTCACACCGGGCCACCAACAAAGCTGTGGCCCCTCATTCCCTCCCACCAGCACCGCCCCGAGACTGCTGACGGGGCAGAGAATATGGAGTCAGGAACAGCTTCAGGGGCTATTGCTGCCTGGAGCGCTGTTTATATTGACCTCAACCAGGCACACCTGGGGAGGGCTGGGCGGCAGGGTAAGGCTGCCCAGGTCAGCTAATCCACAACACTCAGGCAATCACATTGTTGAAAACGGACCTCGCTAAGGCAGAAGAGAAGCCAAGGAAAAAAAGAACACAATGCCATTTGCACCACCGTAGATGAGTCTAGAGGTAATCACGTGACTTGCAGTAAGTCAGAAAGTGAAAGACACATATCATATCATATCACTTATAGGTGTTACCTAAAAATGGATACCAGGGCAGATATTTCCACCGAGAAGGGCAATCAGAGATTCATTAAACAAACTTATGGTTCACCAATGGAAAGGTGTGAGGATTGGTTTCATTACGATATCGGGGTTAACAGACTTATACAAACACAGGTGACATATATAATCACCAAAGACCTACGGAATACCAAAAGACTACTCAACATTCTGTCATAACGTACATGAGAAAAGGATCCCAGGAAAAACAGACATGTGTATATGTGTAAAAGAACCAACCACATCTTCCACACCTCCAACAAGCCAAACATTGTAATCAAACTTGCTGTAATAAAAAATAAAAATTAAATTAAAAACACGAACAAGAAGTAGGGAGACAAACTTGAGGGGCTTTCTCCTGGCACATTCCATTCTAAATTCCAATCTAGAACACGACTTCCATTGAGGCTCTCTTGCCCTAGTAACCAGAATTGGTAAGGGAGAACTGCTGCCACCTTGTGGCCGTTTCACACAACAGCAGCTTTAATCCCAGCGCTAATGGTCAGTTGATATTCAAAATCATTGCAGGCCCGTAAATGACACCTGCCCTGAAAACAAATGCTGGGGTCACATATCGACCAAAAATTTCAAAGGACGTCCATATTTCAAAACGACCATTTCAAAAGGCATATTTTATGCACATTAGTTTTCTGCTTCTTTTTCTTTCTTTCCTTTTTGGTTAAAAAAACGGGAATGGAAAAAGGCATCCCTCAGAAGGGGCGAAAAGTTGCAAACGAATCAATGGACAAAGGTTTAATCTCCAATATATATAAACAGCTCATGCAGCTTAATATTAAAAAAAAACAAACAACCCAATACAAAAATGGGCAGAAGATCTAAAGATACGTTTCTTCAAAGAAGACACAGAGATGGCCAAGACGCACATGAAAAGCTGCTCAACAGCACTAATTATTAGAGAAATGCAAAGCAAAACTACAATGAGGTATCACCTCACACTGTTAGAATCGGCATCATCAGAAAATCTACAGACAACAAATTCTGGGGAGGGTGTGGACAAAAGGAGCCCTCTCCCACTATTGGTGGGAATGTAAATTGATACAGTCACTATGGAGAACAGTATGGAGTTTCGTTAAAAAAAAAACTAGAAATAGAATTACCATCTGATCCAGCAATCCCACTTCTGGGCATATACCCAAAGAACACCATAAATCAAAAAGGCACATTCACCACAATGTTCATTGCAGCACTATTTACAATAGCCAGGTAATGGAAGCAACCTAAATGCCCACAGACAGATGAATGGATAAAGATGTGGTACATGTATAAAATGGAATATTACTCAGCCATAAAACGGAATGAAACTGGGTCATTTGTAGAGACATCGATGGATCTAGAGACTGTCATACAGAATGAAGTAAGTCAGAAAGAGGAAAACAAATATTGTATATTAATGCATATATGTGGAACCTAAAAACTGGTACAGATGAACTGGTTTGCAGGGAAGAAATAGAGACAGAGGTAGAGAACAAACGTATGGACACCAAGTGTGGGAAGCCATGGTGTGGTGGTGGTGGGATGAGTTGGGAGATTGGGATTGACCTGCATACATGTATATGCATAAAATACATAACTAATAATAACCTGCTGTATAAAAAAATAAATAAAATTAAATTTCAAAATTAAAAAAAATAATATTTAAAAATAATACAGAAAAAAGTTCTTCCCTTCACACAGATGTATTTACAGGAATGAATTATTTCCATGCTTATATCTATAAATACATAAAAGAGGAATAAAATCTAACCTGAACCATAAAAGAAAAAAAAAAAAACCTGAACCCACCAGTTATACAGAGGAAAACCCTATCAGGGCACTTGCTCCAGCGGTAAACAATTCTGAAATGGGTCTGAGGTGGGGAATCATCTCCCATACAGCCAGCAACCCACACCCCACGCAAGGAGCGTCCTCATTGCAAAGCTGGGGGATCGTGCAGAGGCATCTCTGAATAAAGGTGAGCTGAGCCCCAGGCCAGCTGCTGCTGAACTGTTCCCACCCTTCCCAGGTAAAACACCTGAATATGTACAAGGGCTTGAAAGACTAGAGGAAGGGCCATGGAGCCACACCAGCAACAGCACGCAGGCCAACTTGGTGCCTGCAGGCCAGCCAGGGTGGTCCTGCCCCCGGGCGCTCTTCCGGAAGCTTTCCATTGTCCTGCCTGAGATACCCCACCTGTCCCGGCCCCCACTGCTTTTTTCCTTCCTCACCTCTGTCCGGAGAGAAATTCCAGCGGAAGGTATGGGTGACACATCCTCTTCTTTACAGGTGGAAGCCTGGCAACTCCTGCAGAAAGGCCAGCAGAACCCCACTCACACCGGGCCACCAACAAAGCTGTGGCCCCTCATTCCCTCCCACCAGCACCGCCCCGAGACTGCTGACGGGGCAGAGAATATGGAGTCAGGAACAGCTTCAGGGGCTATTGCTGCCTGGAGCGCTGTTTATATTGACCTCAACCAGGCACACCTGGGGAGGGCTGGGCGGCAGGGTAAGGCTGCCCAGGTCAGCTAATCCACAACACTCAGGCAATCACATTGTTGAAAACGGACCTCGCTAAGGCAGAAGAGAAGCCAAGGAAAAAAAGAACACAATGCCATTTGCACCACCGTAGATGAGTCTAGAGGTAATCACGTGACTTGCAGTAAGTCAGAAAGTGAAAGACACATATCATATCATATCACTTATAGGTGTTACCTAAAAATGGATACCAGGGCAGATATTTCCACCGAGAAGGGCAATCAGAGATTCATTAAACAAACTTATGGTTCACCAATGGAAAGGTGTGAGGATTGGTTTCATTACGATATCGGGGTTAACAGACTTATACAAACACAGGTGACATATATAATCACCAAAGACCTACGGAATACCAAAAGACTACTCAACATTCTGTCATAACGTACATGAGAAAAGGATCCCAGGAAAAACAGACATGTGTATATGTGTAAAAGAACCAACCACATCTTCCACACCTCCAACAAGCCAAACATTGTAATCAAACTTGCTGTAATAAAAAATAAAAATTAAATTAAAAACACGAACAAGAAGTAGGGAGACAAACTTGAGGGGCTTTCTCCTGGCACATTCCATTCTAAATTCCAATCTAGAACACGACTTCCATTGAGGCTCTCTTGCCCTAGTAACCAGAATTGGTAAGGGAGAACTGCTGCCACCTTGTGGCCGTTTCACACAACAGCAGCTTTAATCCCAGCGCTAATGGTCAGTTGATATTCAAAATCATTGCGGGCCCGTAAATGACACCTGCCCTGAAAACAAATGCTGGGGTCACATATCGACCAAAAATTTCAAAGGACGTCCATATTTCAAAACGACCATTTCAAAAGGCATATTTTATGCACATTAGTTTTCTGCTTCTTTTTCTTTCTTTCCTTTTTGGTTAAAAAAACGGGAATGGAAAAAGGCATCCCTCAGAAGGGGCGAAAAGTTGCAAACGAATCAATGGACAAAGGTTTAATCTCCAATATATATAAACAGCTCATGCAGCTTAATATTAAAAAAAAACAAACAACCCAATACAAAAATGGGCAGAAGATCTAAAGATACGTTTCTTCAAAGAAGACACAGAGATGGCCAAGACGCACATGAAAAGCTGCTCAACAGCACTAATTATTAGAGAAATGCAAAGCAAAACTACAATGAGGTATCACCTCACACTGTTAGAATCGGCATCATCAGAAAATCTACAGACAACAAATTCTGGGGAGGGTGTGGACAAAAGGAGCCCTCTCCCACTATTGGTGGGAATGTAAATTGATACAGTCACTATGGAGAACAGTATGGAGTTTCGTTAAAAAAAAAACTAGAAATAGAATTACCATCTGATCCAGCAATCCCACTTCTGGGCATATACCCAAAGAACACCATAAATCAAAAAGGCACATTCACCACAATGTTCATTGCAGCACTATTTACAATAGCCAGGTAATGGAAGCAACCTAAATGCCCACAGACAGATGAATGGATAAAGATGTGGTACATGTATAAAATGGAATATTACTCAGCCATAAAACGGAATGAAACTGGGTCATTTGTAGAGACATCGATGGATCTAGAGACTGTCATACAGAATGAAGTAAGTCAGAAAGAGGAAAACAAATATTGTATATTAATGCATATATGTGGAACCTAAAAACTGGTACAGATGAACTGGTTTGCAGGGAAGAAATAGAGACAGAGGTAGAGAACAAACGTATGGACACCAAGTGTGGGAAGCCATGGTGTGGTGGTGGTGGGATGAGTTGGGAGATTGGGATTGACCTGCATACATGTATATGCATAAAATACATAACTAATAATAACCTGCTGTATAAAAAAATAAATAAAATTAAATTTCAAAATTAAAAAAAATAATATTTAAAAATAATACAGAAAAAAGTTCTTCCCTTCACACAGATGTATTTACAGGAATGAATTATTTCCATGCTTATATCTATAAATACATAAAAGAGGAATAAAATCTAACCTGAACCATAAAAGAAAAAAAAAAAACCTGAACCCACCAGTTATACAGAGGAAAACCCTATCAGGGCACTTGCTCCAGCGGTAAACAATTCTGAAATGGGTCTGAGGTGGGGAATCATCTCCCATACAGCCAGCAACCCACACCCCACGCAAGGAGCGTCCTCATTGCAAAGCTGGGGGATCGTGCAGAGGCATCTCTGAATAAAGGTGAGCTGAGCCCCAGGCCAGCTGCTGCTGAACTGTTCCCACCCTTCCCAGGTAAAACACCTGAATATGTACAAGGGCTTGAAAGACTAGAGGAAGGGCCATGGAGCCACACCAGCAACAGCACGCAGGCCAACTTGGTGCCTGCAGGCCAGCCAGGGTGGTCCTGCCCCCGGGCGCTCTTCCGGAAGCTTTCCATTGTCCTGCCTGAGATACCCCACCTGTCCCGGCCCCCACTGCTTTTTTCCTTCCTCACCTCTGTCCGGAGAGAAATTCCAGCGGAAGGTATGGGTGACACATCCTCTTCTTTACAGGTGGCAGCCTGGCAACTCCTGCAGAAAGGCCAGCAGAACCCCACTCACACCGGGCCACCAACAAAGCTGTGGCCCCTCATTCCCTCCCACCAGCACCGCCCCGAGACTGCTGACGGGGCAGAGAATATGGAGTCAGGAACAGCTTCAGGGGCTATTGCTGCCTGGAGCGCTGTTTATATTGACCTCAACCAGGCACACCTGGGGAGGGCTGGGCGGCAGGGTAAGGCTGCCCAGGTCAGCTAATCCACAACACTCAGGCAATCACATTGTTGAAAACGGACCTCGCTAAGGCAGAAGAGAAGCCAAGGAAAAAAAGAACACAATGCCATTTGCACCACCGTAGATGAGTCTAGAGGTAATCACGTGACTTGCAGTAAGTCAGAAAGTGAAAGACACATATCATATCATATCACTTATAGGTGTTACCTAAAAATGGATACCAGGGCAGATATTTCCACCGAGAAGGGCAATCAGAGATTCATTAAACAAACTTATGGTTCACCAATGGAAAGGTGTGAGGATTGGTTTCATTACGATATCGGGGTTAACAGACTTATACAAACACAGGTGACATATATAATCACCAAAGACCTACGGAATACCAAAAGACTACTCAACATTCTGTCATAACGTACATGAGAAAAGGATCCCAGGAAAAACAGACATGTGTATATGTGTAAAAGAACCAACCACATCTTCCACACCTCCAACAAGCCAAACATTGTAATCAAACTTGCTGTAATAAAAAATAAAAATTAAATTAAAAACACGAACAAGAAGTAGGGAGACAAACTTGAGGGGCTTTCTCCTGGCACATTCCATTCTAAATTCCAATCTAGAACACGACTTCCATTGAGGCTCTCTTGCCCTAGTAACCAGAATTGGTAAGGGAGAACTGCTGCCACCTTGTGGCCGTTTCACACAACAGCAGCTTTAATCCCAGCGCTAATGGTCAGTTGATATTCAAAATCATTGCAGGCCCGTAAATGACACCTGCCCTGAAAACAAATGCTGGGGTCACATATCGACCAAAAATTTCAAAGGACGTCCATATTTCAAAACGACCATTTCAAAAGGCATATTTTATGCACATTAGTTTTCTGCTTCTTTTTCTTTCTTTCCTTTTTGGTTAAAAAAACGGGAATGGAAAAAGGCATCCCTCAGAAGGGGCGAAAAGTTGCAAACGAATCAATGGACAAAGGTTTAATCTCCAATATATATAAACAGCTCATGCAGCTTAATATTAAAAAAAAACAAACAACCCAATACAAAAATGGGCAGAAGATCTAAAGATACGTTTCTTCAAAGAAGACACAGAGATGGCCAAGACGCACATGAAAAGCTGCTCAACAGCACTAATTATTAGAGAAATGCAAAGCAAAACTACAATGAGGTATCACCTCACACTGTTAGAATCGGCATCATCAGAAAATCTACAGACAACAAATTCTGGGGAGGGTGTGGACAAAAGGAGCCCTCTCCCACTATTGGTGGGAATGTAAATTGATACAGTCACTATGGAGAACAGTATGGAGTTTCGTTAAAAAAAAAACTAGAAATAGAATTACCATCTGATCCAGCAATCCCACTTCTGGGCATATACCCAAAGAACACCATAAATCAAAAAGGCACATTCACCACAATGTTCATTGCAGCACTATTTACAATAGCCAGGTAATGGAAGCAACCTAAATGCCCACAGACAGATGAATGGATAAAGATGTGGTACATGTATAAAATGGAATATTACTCAGCCATAAAACGGAATGAAACTGGGTCATTTGTAGAGACATCGATGGATCTAGAGACTGTCATACAGAATGAAGTAAGTCAGAAAGAGGAAAACAAATATTGTATATTAATGCATATATGTGGAACCTAAAAACTGGTACAGATGAACTGGTTTGCAGGGAAGAAATAGAGACAGAGGTAGAGAACAAACGTATGGACACCAAGTGTGGGAAGCCATGGTGTGGTGGTGGTGGGATGAGTTGGGAGATTGGGATTGACCTGCATACATGTATATGCATAAAATACATAACTAATAATAACCTGCTGTATAAAAAAATAAATAAAATTAAATTTCAAAATTAAAAAAAATAATATTTAAAAATAATACAGAAAAAAGTTCTTCCCTTCACACAGATGTATTTACAGGAATGAATTATTTCCATGCTTATATCTATAAATACATAAAAGAGGAATAAAATCTAACCTGAACCATAAAAGAAAAAAAAAAAAACCTGAACCCACCAGTTATACAGAGGAAAACCCTATCAGGGCACTTGCTCCAGCGGTAAACAATTCTGAAATGGGTCTGAGGTGGGGAATCATCTCCCATACAGCCAGCAACCCACACCCCACGCAAGGAGCGTCCTCATTGCAAAGCTGGGGGATCGTGCAGAGGCATCTCTGAATAAAGGTGAGCTGAGCCCCAGGCCAGCTGCTGCTGAACTGTTCCCACCCTTCCCAGGTAAAACACCTGAATATGTACAAGGGCTTGAAAGACTAGAGGAAGGGCCATGGAGCCACACCAGCAACAGCACGCAGGCCAACTTGGTGCCTGCAGGCCAGCCAGGGTGGTCCTGCCCCCGGGCGCTCTTCCGGAAGCTTTCCATTGTCCTGCCTGAGATACCCCACCTGTCCCGGCCCCCACTGCTTTTTTCCTTCCTCACCTCTGTCCGGAGAGAAATTCCAGCGGAAGGTATGGGTGACACATCCTCTTCTTTACAGGTGGCAGCCTGGCAACTCCTGCAGAAAGGCCAGCAGAACCCCACTCACACCGGGCCACCAACAAAGCTGTGGCCCCTCATTCCCTCCCACCAGCACCGCCCCGAGACTGCTGACGGGGCAGAGAATATGGAGTCAGGAACAGCTTCAGGGGCTATTGCTGCCTGGAGCGCTGTTTATATTGACCTCAACCAGGCACACCTGGGGAGGGCTGGGCGGCAGGGTAAGGCTGCCCAGGTCAGCTAATCCACAACACTCAGGCAATCACATTGTTGAAAACGGACCTCGCTAAGGCAGAAGAGAAGCCAAGGAAAAAAAGAACACAATGCCATTTGCACCACCGTAGATGAGTCTAGAGGTAATCACGTGACTTGCAGTAAGTCAGAAAGTGAAAGACACATATCATATCATATCACTTATAGGTGTTACCTAAAAATGGATACCAGGGCAGATATTTCCACCGAGAAGGGCAATCAGAGATTCATTAAACAAACTTATGGTTCACCAATGGAAAGGTGTGAGGATTGGTTTCATTACGATATCGGGGTTAACAGACTTATACAAACACAGGTGACATATATAATCACCAAAGACCTACGGAATACCAAAAGACTACTCAACATTCTGTCATAACGTACATGAGAAAAGGATCCCAGGAAAAACAGACATGTGTATATGTGTAAAAGAACCAACCACATCTTCCACACCTCCAACAAGCCAAACATTGTAATCAAACTTGCTGTAATAAAAAATAAAAATTAAATTAAAAACACGAACAAGAAGTAGGGAGACAAACTTGAGGGGCTTTCTCCTGGCACATTCCATTCTAAATTCCAATCTAGAACACGACTTCCATTGAGGCTCTCTTGCCCTAGTAAACAGAATTGGTAAGGGAGAACTGCTGCCACCTTGTGGCCGTTTCACACAACAGCAGCTTTAATCCCAGCGCTAATGGTCAGTTGATATTCAAAATCATTGCAGGCCCGTAAATGACACCTGCCCTGAAAACAAATGCTGGGGTCACATATCGACCAAAAATTTCAAAGGACGTCCATATTTCAAAACGACCATTTCAAAAGGCATATTTTATGCACATTAGTTTTCTGCTTCTTTTTCTTTCTTTCCTTTTTGGTTAAAAAAACGGGAATGGAAAAAGGCATCCCTCAGAAGGGGCGAAAAGTTGCAAACGAATCAATGGACAAAGGTTTAATCTCCAATATATATAAACAGCTCATGCAGCTTAATATTAAAAAAAACAAACAACCCAATACAAAAATGGGCAGAAGATCTAAAGATACGTTTCTTCAAAGAAGACACAGAGATGGCCAAGACGCACATGAAAAGCTGCTCAACAGCACTAATTATTAGAGAAATGCAAAGCAAAACTACAATGAGGTATCACCTCACAGTGTTAGAATCGGCATCATCAGAAAATCTACAGACAACAAATTCTGGGGAGGGTGTGGACAAAAGGAGCCCTCTCCCACTATTGGTGGGAATGTAAATTGATACAGTCACTATGGAGAACAGTATGGAGTTTCGTTAAAAAAAAAAACTAGAAATAGAATTACCATCTGATCCAGCAATCCCACTTCTGGGCATATACCCAAAGAACACCATAAATCAAAAAGGCACATTCACCACAATGTTCATTGCAGCACTATTTACAATAGCCAGGTAATGGAAGCAACCTAAATGCCCACAGACAGATGAATGGATAAAGATGTGGTACATGTATAAAATGGAATATTACTCAGCCATAAAACGGAATGAAACTGGGTCATTTGTAGAGACATCGATGGATCTAGAGACTGTCATACAGAATGAAGTAAGTCAGAAAGAGGAAAACAAATATTGTATATTAATGCATATATGTGGAACCTAAAAACTGGTACAGATGAACTGGTTTGCAGGGAAGAAATAGAGACAGAGGTAGAGAACAAACGTATGGACACCAAGTGTGGGAAGCCATGGTGTGGTGGTGGTGGGATGAGTTGGGAGATTGGGATTGACCTGCATACATGTATATGCATAAAATACATAACTAATAATAACCTGCTGTATAAAAAAATAAATAAAATTAAATTTCAAAATTAAAAAAAATAATATTTAAAAATAATACAGAAAAAAGTTCTTCCCTTCACACAGATGTATTTACAGGAATGAATTATTTCCATGCTTATATCTATAAATACATAAAAGAGGAATAAAATCTAACCTGAACCATAAAAGAAAAAAAAAAAAACCTGAACCCACCAGTTATACAGAGGAAAACCCTATCAGGGCACTTGCTCCAGCGGTAAACAATTCTGAAATGGGTCTGAGGTGGGGAATCATCTCCCATACAGCCAGCAACCCACACCCCACGCAAGGAGCGTCCTCATTGCAAAGCTGGGGGATCGTGCAGAGGCATCTCTGAATAAAGGTGAGCTGAGCCCCAGGCCAGCTGCTGCTGAACTGTTCCCACCCTTCCCAGGTAAAACACCTGAATATGTACAAGGGCTTGAAAGACTAGAGGAAGGGCCATGGAGCCACACCAGCAACAGCACGCAGGCCAACTTGGTGCCTGCAGGCCAGCCAGGGTGGTCCTGCCCCCGGGCGCTCTTCCGGAAGCTTTCCATTGTCCTGCCTGAGATACCCCACCTGTCCCGGCCCCCACTGCTTTTTTCCTTCCTCACCTCTGTCCGGAGAGAAATTCCAGCGGAAGGTATGGGTGACACATCCTCTTCTTTACAGGTGGCAGCCTGGCAACTCCTGCAGAAAGGCCAGCAGAACCCCACTCACACCGGGCCACCAACAAAGCTGTGGCCCCTCATTCCCTCCCACCAGCACCGCCCCGAGACTGCTGACGGGGCAGAGAATATGGAGTCAGGAACAGCTTCAGGGGCTATTGCTGCCTGGAGCGCTGTTTATATTGACCTCAACCAGGCACACCTGGGGAGGGCTGGGCGGCAGGGTAAGGCTGCCCAGGTCAGCTAATCCACAACACTCAGGCAATCACATTGTTGAAAACGGACCTCGCTAAGGCAGAAGAGAAGCCAAGGAAAAAAAGAACACAATGCCATTTGCACCACCGTAGATGAGTCTAGAGGTAATCACGTGACTTGCAGTAAGTCAGAAAGTGAAAGACACATATCATATCATATCACTTATAGGTGTTACCTAAAAATGGATACCAGGGCAGATATTTCCACCGAGAAGGGCAATCAGAGATTCATTAAACAAACTTATGGTTCACCAATGGAAAGGTGTGAGGATTGGTTTCATTACGATATCGGGGTTAACAGACTTATACAAACACAGGTGACATATATAATCACCAAAGACCTACGGAATACCAAAAGACTACTCAACATTCTGTCATAACGTACATGAGAAAAGGATCCCAGGAAAAACAGACATGTGTATATGTGTAAAAGAACCAACCACATCTTCCACACCTCCAACAAGCCAAACATTGTAATCAAACTTGCTGTAATAAAAAATAAAAATTAAATTAAAAACACGAACAAGAAGTAGGGAGACAAACTTGAGGGGCTTTCTCCTGGCACATTCCATTCTAAATTCCAATCTAGAACACGACTTCCATTGAGGCTCTCTTGCCCTAGTAACCAGAATTGGTAAGGGAGAACTGCTGCCACCTTGTGGCCGTTTCACACAACAGCAGCTTTAATCCCAGCGCTAATGGTCAGTTGATATTCAAAATCATTGCAGGCCCGTAAATGACACCTGCCCTGAAAACAAATGCTGGGGTCACATATCGACCAAAAATTTCAAAGGACGTCCATATTTCAAAACGACCATTTCAAAAGGCATATTTTATGCACATTAGTTTTCTGCTTCTTTTTCTTTCTTTCCTTTTTGGTTAAAAAAACGGGAATGGAAAAAGGCATCCCTCAGAAGGGGCGAAAAGTTGCAAACGAATCAATGGACAAAGGTTTAATCTCCAATATATATAAACAGCTCATGCAGCTTAATATTAAAAAAAACAAACAACCCAATACAAAAATGGGCAGAAGATCTAAAGATACGTTTCTTCAAAGAAGACACAGAGATGGCCAAGACGCACATGAAAAGCTGCTCAACAGCACTAATTATTAGAGAAATGCAAAGCAAAACTACAATGAGGTATCACCTCACACTGTTAGAATCGGCATCATCAGAAAATCTACAGACAACAAATTCTGGGGAGGGTGTGGACAAAAGGAGCCCTCTCCCACTATTGGTGGGAATGTAAATTGATACAGTCACTATGGAGAACAGTATGGAGTTTCGTTAAAAAAAAAAACTAGAAATAGAATTACCATCTGATCCAGCAATCCCACTTCTGGGCATATACCCAAAGAACACCATAAATCAAAAAGGCACATTCACCACAATGTTCATTGCAGCACTATTTACAATAGCCAGGTAATGGAAGCAACCTAAATGCCCACAGACAGATGAATGGATAAAGATGTGGTACATGTATAAAATGGAATATTACTCAGCCATAAAACGGAATGAAACTGGGTCATTTGTAGAGACATCGATGGATCTAGAGACTGTCATACAGAATGAAGTAAGTCAGAAAGAGGAAAACAAATATTGTATATTAATGCATATATGTGGAACCTAAAAACTGGTACAGATGAACTGGTTTGCAGGGAAGAAATAGAGACAGAGGTAGAGAACAAACGTATGGACACCAAGTGTGGGAAGCCATGGTGTGGTGGTGGTGGGATGAGTTGGGAGATTGGGATTGACCTGCATACATGTATATGCATAAAATACATAACTAATAATAACCTGCTGTATAAAAAAATAAATAAAATTAAATTTCAAAATTAAAAAAAATAATATTTAAAAATAATACAGAAAAAAGTTCTTCCCTTCACACAGATGTATTTACAGGAATGAATTATTTCCATGCTTATATCTATAAATACATAAAAGAGGAATAAAATCTAACCTGAACCATAAAAGAAAAAAAAAAAACCTGAACCCACCAGTTATACAGAGGAAAACCCTATCAGGGCACTTGCTCCAGCGGTAAACAATTCTGAAATGGGTCTGAGGTGGGGAATCATCTCCCATACAGCCAGCAACCCACACCCCACGCAAGGAGCGTCCTCATTGCAAAGCTGGGGGATCGTGCAGAGGCATCTCTGAATAAAGGTGAGCTGAGCCCCAGGCCAGCTGCTGCTGAACTGTTCCCACCCTTCCCAGGTAAAACACCTGAATATGTACAAGGGCTTGAAAGACTAGAGGAAGGGCCATGGAGCCACACCAGCAACAGCACGCAGGCCAACTTGGTGCCTGCAGGCCAGCCAGGGTGGTCCTGCCCCCGGGCGCTCTTCCGGAAGCTTTCCATTGTCCTGCCTGAGATACCCCACCTGTCCCGGCCCCCACTGCTTTTTTCCTTCCTCACCTCTGTCCGGAGAGAAATTCCAGCGGAAGGTATGGGTGACACATCCTCTTCTTTACAGGTGGCAGCCTGGCAACTCCTGCAGAAAGGCCAGCAGAACCCCACTCACACCGGGCCACCAACAAAGCTGTGGCCCCTCATTCCCTCCCACCAGCACCGCCCCGAGACTGCTGACGGGGCAGAGAATATGGAGTCAGGAACAGCTTCAGGGGCTATTGCTGCCTGGAGCGCTGTTTATATTGACCTCAACCAGGCACACCTGGGGAGGGCTGGGCGGCAGGGTAAGGCTGCCCAGGTCAGCTAATCCACAACACTCAGGCCATCACATTGTTGAAAACGGACCTCGCTAAGGCAGAAGAGAAGCCAAGGAAAAAAAGAACACAATGCCATTTGCACCACCGTAGATGAGTCTAGAGGTAATCACGTGACTTGCAGTAAGTCAGAAAGTGAAAGACACATATCATATCATATCACTTATAGGTGTTACCTAAAAATGGATACCAGGGCAGATATTTCCACCGAGAAGGGCAATCAGAGATTCATTAAACAAACTTATGGTTCACCAATGGAAAGGTGTGAGGATTGGTTTCATTACGATATCGGGGTTAACAGACTTATACAAACACAGGTGACATATATAATCACCAAAGACCTACGGAATACCAAAAGACTACTCAACATTCTGTCATAACGTACATGAGAAAAGGATCCCAGGAAAAACAGACATGTGTATATGTGTAAAAGAACCAACCACATCTTCCACACCTCCAACAAGCCAAACATTGTAATCAAACTTGCTGTAATAAAAAATAAAAATTAAATTAAAAACACGAACAAGAAGTAGGGAGACAAACTTGAGGGGCTTTCTCCTGGCACATTCCATTCTAAATTCCAATCTAGAACACGACTTCCATTGAGGCTCTCTTGCCCTAGTAACCAGAATTGGTAAGGGAGAACTGCTGCCACCTTGTGGCCGTTTCACACAACAGCAGCTTTAATCCCAGCGCTAATGGTCAGTTGATATTCAAAATCATTGCAGGCCCGTAAATGACACCTGCCCTGAAAACAAATGCTGGGGTCACATATCGACCAAAAATTTCAAAGGACGTCCATATTTCAAAACGACCATTTCAAAAGGCATATTTTATGCACATTAGTTTTCTGCTTCTTTTTCTTTCTTTCCTTTTTGGTTAAAAAAACGGGAATGGAAAAAGGCATCCCTCAGAAGGGGCGAAAAGTTGCAAACGAATCAATGGACAAAGGTTTAATCTCCAATATATATAAACAGCTCATGCAGCTTAATATTAAAAAAAACAAACAACCCAATACAAAAATGGGCAGAAGATCTAAAGATACGTTTCTTCAAAGAAGACACAGAGATGGCCAAGACGCACATGAAAAGCTGCTCAACAGCACTAATTATTAGAGAAATGCAAAGCAAAACTACAATGAGGTATCACCTCACACTGTTAGAATCGGCATCATCAGAAAATCTACAGACAACAAATTCTGGGGAGGGTGTGGACAAAAGGAGCCCTCTCCCACTATTGGTGGGAATGTAAATTGATACAGTCACTATGGAGAACAGTATGGAGTTTCGTTAAAAAAAAAAACTAGAAATAGAATTACCATCTGATCCAGCAATCCCACTTCTGGGCATATACCCAAAGAACACCATAAATCAAAAAGGCACATTCACCACAATGTTCATTGCAGCACTATTTACAATAGCCAGGTAATGGAAGCAACCTAAATGCCCACAGACAGATGAATGGATAAAGATGTGGTACATGTATAAAATGGAATATTACTCAGCCATAAAACGGAATGAAACTGGGTCATTTGTAGAGACATCGATGGATCTAGAGACTGTCATACAGAATGAAGTAAGTCAGAAAGAGGAAAACAAATATTGTATATTAATGCATATATGTGGAACCTAAAAACTGGTACAGATGAACTGGTTTGCAGGGAAGAAATAGAGACAGAGGTAGAGAACAAACGTATGGACACCAAGTGTGGGAAGCCATGGTGTGGTGGTGGTGGGATGAGTTGGGAGATTGGGATTGACCTGCATACATGTATATGCATAAAATACATAACTAATAATAACCTGCTGTATAAAAAAATAAATAAAATTAAATTTCAAAATTAAAAAAAATAATATTTAAAAATAATACAGAAAAAAGTTCTTCCCTTCACACAGATGTATTTACAGGAATGAATTATTTCCATGCTTATATCTATAAATACATAAAAGAGGAATAAAATCTAACCTGAACCATAAAAGAAAAAAAAAAAACCTGAACCCACCAGTTATACAGAGGAAAACCCTATCAGGGCACTTGCTCCAGCGGTAAACAATTCTGAAATGGGTCTGAGGTGGGGAATCATCTCCCATACAGCCAGCAACCCACACCCCACGCAAGGAGCGTCCTCATTGCAAAGCTGGGGGATCGTGCAGAGGCATCTCTGAATAAAGGTGAGCTGAGCCCCAGGCCAGCTGCTGCTGAACTGTTCCCACCCTTCCCAGGTAAAACACCTGAATATGTACAAGGGCTTGAAAGACTAGAGGAAGGGCCATGGAGCCACACCAGCAACAGCACGCAGGCCAACTTGGTGCCTGCAGGCCAGCCAGGGTGGTCCTGCCCCCGGGCGCTCTTCCGGAAGCTTTCCATTGTCCTGCCTGAGATACCCCACCTGTCCCGGCCCCCACTGCTTTTTTCCTTCCTCACCTCTGTCCGGAGAGAAATTCCAGCGGAAGGTATGGGTGACACATCCTCTTCTTTACAGGTGGCAGCCTGGCAACTCCTGCAGAAAGGCCAGCAGAACCCCACTCACACCGGGCCACCAACAAAGCTGTGGCCCCTCATTCCCTCCCACCAGCACCGCCCCGAGACTGCTGACGGGGCAGAGAATATGGAGTCAGGAACAGCTTCAGGGGCTATTGCTGCCTGGAGCGCTGTTTATATTGACCTCAACCAGGCACACCTGGGGAGGGCTGGGCGGCAGGGTAAGGCTGCCCAGGTCAGCTAATCCACAACACTCAGGCAATCACATTGTTGAAAACGGACCTCGCTAAGGCAGAAGAGAAGCCAAGGAAAAAAAGAACACAATGCCATTTGCACCACCGTAGATGAGTCTAGAGGTAATCACGTGACTTGCAGTAAGTCAGAAAGTGAAAGACACATATCATATCATATCACTTATAGGTGTTACCTAAAAATGGATACCAGGGCAGATATTTCCACCGAGAAGGGCAATCAGAGATTCATTAAACAAACTTATGGTTCACCAATGGAAAGGTGTGAGGATTGGTTTCATTACGATATCGGGGTTAACAGACTTATACAAACACAGGTGACATATATAATCACCAAAGACCTACGGAATACCAAAAGACTACTCAACATTCTGTCATAACGTACATGAGAAAAGGATCCCAGGAAAAACAGACATGTGTATATGTGTAAAAGAACCAACCACATCTTCCACACCTCCAACAAGCCAAACATTGTAATCAAACTTGCTGTAATAAAAAATAAAAATTAAATTAAAAACACGAACAAGAAGTAGGGAGACAAACTTGAGGGGCTTTCTCCTGGCACATTCCATTCTAAATTCCAATCTAGAACACGACTTCCATTGAGGCTCTCTTGCCCTAGTAACCAGAATTGGTAAGGGAGAACTGCTGCCACCTTGTGGCCGTTTCACACAACAGCAGCTTTAATCCCAGCGCTAATGGTCAGTTGATATTCAAAATCATTGCAGGCCCGTAAATGACACCTGCCCTGAAAACAAATGCTGGGGTCACATATCGACCAAAAATTTCAAAGGACGTCCATATTTCAAAACGACCATTTCAAAAGGCATATTTTATGCACATTAGTTTTCTGCTTCTTTTTCTTTCTTTCCTTTTTGGTTAAAAAAACGGGAATGGAAAAAGGCATCCCTCAGAAGGGGCGAAAAGTTGCAAACGAATCAATGGACAAAGGTTTAATCTCCAATATATATAAACAGCTCATGCAGCTTAATATTAAAAAAAACAAACAACCCAATACAAAAATGGGCAGAAGATCTAAAGATACGTTTCTTCAAAGAAGACACAGAGATGGCCAAGACGCACATGAAAAGCTGCTCAACAGCACTAATTATTAGAGAAATGCAAAGCAAAACTACAATGAGGTATCACCTCACACTGTTAGAATCGGCATCATCAGAAAATCTACAGACAACAAATTCTGGGGAGGGTGTGGACAAAAGGAGCCCTCTCCCACTATTGGTGGGAATGTAAATTGATACAGTCACTATGGAGAACAGTATGGAGTTTCGTTAAAAAAAAAAACTAGAAATAGAATTACCATCTGATCCAGCAATCCCACTTCTGGGCATATACCCAAAGAACACCATAAATCAAAAAGGCACATTCACCACAATGTTCATTGCAGCACTATTTACAATAGCCAGGTAATGGAAGCAACCTAAATGCCCACAGACAGATGAATGGATAAAGATGTGGTACATGTATAAAATGGAATATTACTCAGCCATAAAACGGAATGAAACTGGGTCATTTGTAGAGACATCGATGGATCTAGAGACTGTCATACAGAATGAAGTAAGTCAGAAAGAGGAAAACAAATATTGTATATTAATGCATATATGTGGAACCTAAAAACTGGTACAGATGAACTGGTTTGCAGGGAAGAAATAGAGACAGAGGTAGAGAACAAACGTATGGACACCAAGTGTGGGAAGCCATGGTGTGGTGGTGGTGGGATGAGTTGGGAGATTGGGATTGACCTGCATACATGTATATGCATAAAATACATAACTAATAATAACCTGCTGTATAAAAAAATAAATAAAATTAAATTTCAAAATTAAAAAAAATAATATTTAAAAATAATACAGAAAAAAGTTCTTCCCTTCACACAGATGTATTTACAGGAATGAATTATTTCCATGCTTATATCTATAAATACATAAAAGAGGAATAAAATCTAACCTGAACCATAAAAGAAAAAAAAAAAACCTGAACCCACCAGTTATACAGAGGAAAACCCTATCAGGGCACTTGCTCCAGCGGTAAACAATTCTGAAATGGGTCTGAGGTGGGGAATCATCTCCCATACAGCCAGCAACCCACACCCCACGCAAGGAGCGTCCTCATTGCAAAGCTGGGGGATCGTGCAGAGGCATCTCTGAATAAAGGTGAGCTGAGCCCCAGGCCAGCTGCTGCTGAACTGTTCCCACCCTTCCCAGGTAAAACACCTGAATATGTACAAGGGCTTGAAAGACTAGAGGAAGGGCCATGGAGCCACACCAGCAACAGCACGCAGGCCAACTTGGTGCCTGCAGGCCAGCCAGGGTGGTCCTGCCCCCGGGCGCTCTTCCGGAAGCTTTCCATTGTCCTGCCTGAGATACCCCACCTGTCCCGGCCCCCACTGCTTTTTTCCTTCCTCACCTCTGTCCGGAGAGAAATTCCAGCGGAAGGTATGGGTGACACATCCTCTTCTTTACAGGTGGCAGCCTGGCAACTCCTGCAGAAAGGCCAGCAGAACCCCACTCACACCGGGCCACCAACAAAGCTGTGGCCCCTCATTCCCTCCCACCAGCACCGCCCCGAGACTGCTGACGGGGCAGAGAATATGGAGTCAGGAACAGCTTCAGGGGCTATTGCTGCCTGGAGCGCTGTTTATATTGACCTCAACCAGGCACACCTGGGGAGGGCTGGGCGGCAGGGTAAGGCTGCCCAGGTCAGCTAATCCACAACACTCAGGCAATCACATTGTTGAAAACGGACCTCGCTAAGGCAGAAGAGAAGCCAAGGAAAAAAAGAACACAATGCCATTTGCACCACCGTAGATGAGTCTAGAGGTAATCACGTGACTTGCAGTAAGTCAGAAAGTGAAAGACACATATCATATCATATCACTTATAGGTGTTACCTAAAAATGGATACCAGGGCAGATATTTCCACCGAGAAGGGCAATCAGAGATTCATTAAACAAACTTATGGTTCACCAATGGAAAGGTGTGAGGATTGGTTTCATTACGATATCGGGGTTAACAGACTTATACAAACACAGGTGACATATATAATCACCAAAGACCTACGGAATACCAAAAGACTACTCAACATTCTGTCATAACGTACATGAGAAAAGGATCCCAGGAAAAACAGACATGTGTATATGTGTAAAAGAACCAACCACATCTTCCACACCTCCAACAAGCCAAACATTGTAATCAAACTTGCTGTAATAAAAAATAAAAATTAAATTAAAAACACGAACAAGAAGTAGGGAGACAAACTTGAGGGGCTTTCTCCTGGCACATTCCATTCTAAATTCCAATCTAGAACACGACTTCCATTGAGGCTCTCTTGCCCTAGTAACCAGAATTGGTAAGGGAGAACTGCTGCCACCTTGTGGCCGTTTCACACAACAGCAGCTTTAATCCCAGCGCTAATGGTCAGTTGATATTCAAAATCATTGCAGGCCCGTAAATGACACCTGCCCTGAAAACAAATGCTGGGGTCACATATCGACCAAAAATTTCAAAGGACGTCCATATTTCAAAACGACCATTTCAAAAGGCATATTTTATGCACATTAGTTTTCTGCTTCTTTTTCTTTCTTTCCTTTTTGGTTAAAAAAACGGGAATGGAAAAAGGCATCCCTCAGAAGGGGCGAAAAGTTGCAAACGAATCAATGGACAAAGGTTTAATCTCCAATATATATAAACAGCTCATGCAGCTTAATATTAAAAAAAACAAACAACCCAATACAAAAATGGGCAGAAGATCTAAAGATACGTTTCTTCAAAGAAGACACAGAGATGGCCAAGACGCACATGAAAAGCTGCTCAACAGCACTAATTATTAGAGAAATGCAAAGCAAAACTACAATGAGGTATCACCTCACACTGTTAGAATCGGCATCATCAGAAAATCTACAGACAACAAATTCTGGGGAGGGTGTGGACAAAAGGAGCCCTCTCCCACTATTGGTGGGAATGTAAATTGATACAGTCACTATGGAGAACAGTATGGAGTTTCGTTAAAAAAAAAAACTAGAAATAGAATTACCATCTGATCCAGCAATCCCACTTCTGGGCATATACCCAAAGAACACCATAAATCAAAAAGGCACATTCACCACAATGTTCATTGCAGCACTATTTACAATAGCCAGGTAATGGAAGCAACCTAAATGCCCACAGACAGATGAATGGATAAAGATGTGGTACATGTATAAAATGGAATATTACTCAGCCATAAAACGGAATGAAACTGGGTCATTTGTAGAGACATCGATGGATCTAGAGACTGTCATACAGAATGAAGTAAGTCAGAAAGAGGAAAACAAATATTGTATATTAATGCATATATGTGGAACCTAAAAACTGGTACAGATGAACTGGTTTGCAGGGAAGAAATAGAGACAGAGGTAGAGAACAAACGTATGGACACCAAGTGTGGGAAGCCATGGTGTGGTGGTGGTGGGATGAGTTGGGAGATTGGGATTGACCTGCATACATGTATATGCATAAAATACATAACTAATAATAACCTGCTGTATAAAAAAATAAATAAAATTAAATTTCAAAATTAAAAAAAATAATATTTAAAAATAATACAGAAAAAAGTTCTTCCCTTCACACAGATGTATTTACAGGAATGAATTATTTCCATGCTTATATCTATAAATACATAAAAGAGGAATAAAATCTAACCTGAACCATAAAAGAAAAAAAAAAAACCTGAACCCACCAGTTATACAGAGGAAAACCCTATCAGGGCACTTGCTCCAGCGGTAAACAATTCTGAAATGGGTCTGAGGTGGGGAATCATCTCCCATACAGCCAGCAACCCACACCCCACGCAAGGAGCGTCCTCATTGCAAAGCTGGGGGATCGTGCAGAGGCATCTCTGAATAAAGGTGAGCTGAGCCCCAGGCCAGCTGCTGCTGAACTGTTCCCACCCTTCCCAGGTAAAACACCTGAATATGTACAAGGGCTTGAAAGACTAGAGGAAGGGCCATGGAGCCACACCAGCAACAGCACGCAGGCCAACTTGGTGCCTGCAGGCCAGCCAGGGTGGTCCTGCCCCCGGGCGCTCTTCCGGAAGCTTTCCATTGTCCTGCCTGAGATACCCCACCTGTCCCGGCCCCCACTGCTTTTTTCCTTCCTCACCTCTGTCCGGAGAGAAATTCCAGCGGAAGGTATGGGTGACACATCCTCTTCTTTACAGGTGGCAGCCTGGCAACTCCTGCAGAAAGGCCAGCAGAACCCCACTCACACCGGGCCACCAACAAAGCTGTGGCCCCTCATTCCCTCCCACCAGCACCGCCCCGAGACTGCTGACGGGGCAGAGAATATGGAGTCAGGAACAGCTTCAGGGGCTATTGCTGCCTGGAGCGCTGTTTATATTGACCTCAACCAGGCACACCTGGGGAGGGCTGGGCGGCAGGGTAAGGCTGCCCAGGTCAGCTAATCCACAACACTCAGGCAATCACATTGTTGAAAACGGACCTCGCTAAGGCAGAAGAGAAGCCAAGGAAAAAAAGAACACAATGCCATTTGCACCACCGTAGATGAGTCTAGAGGTAATCACGTGACTTGCAGTAAGTCAGAAAGTGAAAGACACATATCATATCATATCACTTATAGGTGTTACCTAAAAATGGATACCAGGGCAGATATTTCCACCGAGAAGGGCAATCAGAGATTCATTAAACAAACTTATGGTTCACCAATGGAAAGGTGTGAGGATTGGTTTCATTACGATATCGGGGTTAACAGACTTATACAAACACAGGTGACATATATAATCACCAAAGACCTACGGAATACCAAAAGACTACTCAACATTCTGTCATAACGTACATGAGAAAAGGATCCCAGGAAAAACAGACATGTGTATATGTGTAAAAGAACCAACCACATCTTCCACACCTCCAACAAGCCAAACATTGTAATCAAACTTGCTGTAATAAAAAATAAAAATTAAATTAAAAACACGAACAAGAAGTAGGGAGACAAACTTGAGGGGCTTTCTCCTGGCACATTCCATTCTAAATTCCAATCTAGAACACGACTTCCATTGAGGCTCTCTTGCCCTAGTAACCAGAATTGGTAAGGGAGAACTGCTGCCACCTTGTGGCCGTTTCACACAACAGCAGCTTTAATCCCAGCGCTAATGGTCAGTTGATATTCAAAATCATTGCAGGCCCGTAAATGACACCTGCCCTGAAAACAAATGCTGGGGTCACATATCGACCAAAAATTTCAAAGGACGTCCATATTTCAAAACGACCATTTCAAAAGGCATATTTTATGCACATTAGTTTTCTGCTTCTTTTTCTTTCTTTCCTTTTTGGTTAAAAAAACGGGAATGGAAAAAGGCATCCCTCAGAAGGGGCGAAAAGTTGCAAACGAATCAATGGACAAAGGTTTAATCTCCAATATATATAAACAGCTCATGCAGCTTAATATTAAAAAAAACAAACAACCCAATACAAAAATGGGCAGAAGATCTAAAGATACGTTTCTTCAAAGAAGACACAGAGATGGCCAAGACGCACATGAAAAGCTGCTCAACAGCACTAATTATTAGAGAAATGCAAAGCAAAACTACAATGAGGTATCACCTCACACTGTTAGAATCGGCATCATCAGAAAATCTACAGACAACAAATTCTGGGGAGGGTGTGGACAAAAGGAGCCCTCTCCCACTATTGGTGGGAATGTAAATTGATACAGTCACTATGGAGAACAGTATGGAGTTTCGTTAAAAAAAAAAACTAGAAATAGAATTACCATCTGATCCAGCAATCCCACTTCTGGGCATATACCCAAAGAACACCATAAATCAAAAAGGCACATTCACCACAATGTTCATTGCAGCACTATTTACAATAGCCAGGTAATGGAAGCAACCTAAATGCCCACAGACAGATGAATGGATAAAGATGTGGTACATGTATAAAATGGAATATTACTCAGCCATAAAACGGAATGAAACTGGGTCATTTGTAGAGACATCGATGGATCTA